>NC_084570.2:18335000-18497500 GCF_033978685.3 Nerophis lumbriciformis | reverse complement strand
AAGCAGTGGAGGAATGGAAGATAAAGATATCCCAGTCACACGTGATAATGCCAAAAATCAAATAATTACAGAGAATGAGGCAGGACTGGGACCACAGATAGGTGCTTTGCACATGTAGTGAATTTGGCATCACAGAAGGGAATCTCAGTCAATAGGATGGAGCGCCTCTTTGGGAGGATCAGGAAGGTTTCTTACTTCCACCCAAGCACAACAGCTGCTCATGTGCTTAAGACAAAGCAAGAAATGCTAAAGCTGCCTGCTCATACATGATGTCCCAACGAGGTGGAACTCCACTTATGATATGTTGGAGCAGCAGGCAGTTATATACTCTGCATTGACCCACAACACCCTGAAGACAAATGTCACCCTGTCTGATGATGATGTGAGAGTGGCAGATGAGGTCCTCCAGGTGCTTAAAAGTGTTCCATCTCTACTGAGCACTGAAACTTCACCTTTTTGTCAATGATCCTGCCACTGAAAACAAGGATTCTACAATCCATGGCTCCAAGTGTGGAAGACAGCAGCATCACTCCAGATGTCAGGCTTTATTTCACTACCTATGTTTCAAGGAAGATGATGTTTCTTCTTATGTTGCACTTAAACTTGTTTTTTATTAATGGTCATTGGTCCAAGTTTAAAGAAAGGAGGAATGCCTTTTTATGTTGCACTGTTTTTCATTCATTATGTTAAAAGGAAAATAAAAATGTATGTCAAGTTGATCAACAGATTGTATTATTCTCCAGTGCAATAACAGTACTGAAATGAAGGCAAAAAGGGCATTAATGGGAGCTTTAAAAAAAAAGAAGAAAAAAAGAAGTAACTAAATAGTTACTTTTCACAGTAACGCATTACTTTTTGGTGTAAGTAACTGAGTTAGTAACTGAGTTACTTTTGAAATAAAGTAACTAGTAACTGTAACTAGTTACTGGTTTTCAGTAACCAACCCAACACTGCTCATCAGTTACTCAGTACTTGAGTAGTTTTTTCACAACATACTTTTTACTTTTACTCAAGTAAATATTTGGGTGACTACTCATTACTTTTACTTGAGTAATACATCTCTAAAGTAACAGTACTCTTACTTGAGTACAATTTCTGGCTACTCTACCCACCTCTGTATATATATATATATATATATGTATATGTATATATATATGTATATATATATATATATATATATATATATATATATATATATATATATATATATATATATATCTATATATATATATATATATATATATATATATATCTATATATATATATGTATATATATATATATATATATATATATGTATATATATATATATATATATATATATATATATATATATATATATATATATATATATATGTATATATATATATATGTATATATATATATTTATATATATATATGTATATATATATATATATGTATATATATATATATATATATATATATATATATATATGTATATATATATATATATATATATATATATATATATATATATATATATATATATATATATATATATATATATATATATATATTGACCATTAGTTTATTTATGAAAAAATATAAGAATACCATTTTTTTAAAATAGGTTTTTAGGCCATATAAATGCAACCGGAAAGAGCTTTTTTTATGTTGTAACCTGTATTGAAACATTTTTCATTATAATTATTATAACAAATAATATATTGCGAAAATCAGTTAAAATCGAGAATCGTGTTGAAATTAATCGTCACCCCGGCAATCGAAGTCGGATCGAATCGTTAGGTGCCCAAAGATCCACACACCTACTGTTTACTTCCAAACTAAATTCTAACATTTAGGGAGGGCAGAGTAATATATGTACAAAGTGCAGCCTGTCTGACATTGTAGTAATAAAATAAGCTGCAGCAATTAAAAAGTACATCAAAATAATATAATGTAACAAGAAAAATTTGTGTTGATACTAATAACACATATTTAATTGTCTTTAAATACAGAAGGAGGGGGATTCAAATTCGTCACGTTTCATGTGTCAGGTAAACCGTGACAGATTTGGGGGCGTGCAACGTGTTGATAATCATAACATTTGACCGCAGCGTCAATTGCTATGTAGGGTGGCACTTTCCTTTAGTGCAATGCAGGCTGCCCACCTTCCTCTCACACGAGATCCATGTGAATCCCTTCCCTACTGTATATGTATAACATGTTTTTAGCCTTATAAACAAATTACCCGCATCAGAGCTATTTATGCAAATTACCCAACGACATCATTTTGACCCCTCCTCCGCTGCCACAAAGTGATTGATTGCCAGATTTTCAACACCAAGCGTGTCTCAAAACTAAAGTTATCCTTCTCAAAACACTCGTTCCTCAGAGGAGCCATTCCCAAACGCTATCTACGGTAACCAGGGTGTATTCCGAGAGAGCCACCGCGATTGTCATCTTTTACAGAGCAGCCAAAAAGCCCGGAGTTTGCATACGCTTCAAGAGGCCTGCTCGTGAGCACTCGCCCAGCTTGCATTCGTTTTTCACACATCAATGTGTTGCACTGTGTCTACAGGGTCCTATATCTTTGAATAATGGATGCATTAGAAAATAGAGCATTTCTACTTGTAGTGTGGATGCTCAGCTGTGACTGCGCGCGCCAACACGCTCTGTAAACAGAATGGCTATTACTGCTTTTCATCATAATACTGTCTGCTACAATCAATGCATCAGTCATCATTTTGAAACCATAGCTGTATCGCTGTGGTTTAATAGGGAAAGTTAATCAGTTCCTACTAGGGTTGTACGGTATACCGGTACTAGTATAGTACCGCGATACTAATGAATCATATTCGGTACTATACCGCCTCTAAAAAGTACCGGTCTCCACCCCTCCCCCTTTTCGTCGTTGTCACGTCGTGACATTGCTGGTTTTACGAGCAGAGGAGCATGTCCGGCAGCGCACAATCACAGAGTACTTACAAGCAGACACGGTGTGTAGACAGAAAAGGGAGGACGGACGCATTTTGGCTTAAAAACTAAATATAAAGGTAAAGTTATAACACTGAAACACCCTCAGGAAGAGGTGCTTTAAGACATGGCTAGCGGTGAACATCCATTCGCAGCCGTCAGTGTTTTAGCTACTTCTAAATCACTAATCCTAGCCTCCATGGCGACAAATAAAGTAAGTTTCTTACAAGTATCATCCCTGCAGGACGAGGAATAGCTAAACATGCTTCACTACACACCGTAGCTCACCGACGTCACAATGTAAACAAATGCCATGGGTGGATCTACACCTGACATCCACTGTAATGATACCAAGTACAGGAGCGTATCTAGTCGATACTACTATGATTACATCGATATTTTTTTGGCATCACAACATCTCTTTTCGTTTTTTTAAAATGTATATTATGTTTATAAACTCAGGAAATATGTCCCTGGACACATGAGGTTTTTGAATATGACCAATGCATGATCCTGTAACTACTTGGTATTGGATCGATACCTAAATTTGTGGTATCATCCAAAACTAATGTAAAGTATCCAAACAACAGAAGAATAAGTGATTGTTACATTTTAACAAAAGTGTAGATAGAGCATGTTAAAAGAGAAAGTAAGCAGATATTAACAGTAAATGAACAAGTAGATTAATAATGCATTTTCTACCACTTAATAATTTTGACAAAATAATAGAATATAAATGACACAATATGTTACTGCATATGTCAGCAGACTAATTAGGAGCCTTTGTTTGTTTACTTACTACTAAAAGACAAGTTGTCTTGTATGTTCACTATTTTATTTAAGGACAAACTTGCAATAAGAAACATATGTTTAATGCACCCTAAGATTGTTGGTTAAAATGAAGCCAATAATAAATCAATATAATCATTGTAGTCTCGACTATGACTCTTGTACTTGGTATCGTTACAGTCGATGTCTGGGTAGATCCACCCATGGCTTTTGTTTACATTGAGGAGCGCTAGCTTGCTGTTATCAGTCAGCGATTGTATCCACCTACGGTGTGTAGTGAAGCATGTTTAGCAATTCCTTGTCCTGCGAGGATGATACTTGAAAGAAACCATGGCGGCAAATATTAGTGATTTTTATAAGTAGCTAAAACACTAGCGACTGCAGGTGGACGTTAGCCGAGCTAAGCACCTCTTGCATAGCGGCGCTTCAGTGTCTATAGCTTCTGTGACGACCCGTCACTTCATTTCTGTTTGTGCTTCCTTGTTTTGTATTTACTTCCTATGAGTGCTCTTATTTTGTTTCTACTTCCCGCTTGTCCCGCTGGACGCTGTTTTCTTGTCACCTGCTGTTGATTGGCAGCCAGTCCACACCTGGTGCCAATCAACATGTTTCTATTCATGCCTGTCTTGCGCGCTCCTCAGTGCTCGAGGATTGACTTATGTTTTGGTAACCGTTACATGCAAGACTGCTTTCCCCTCGGTTTAATTGAATTAAAATCGTCTTACCTGGTCTTCGTCCTCCTGGTTCCTGCATCTTGGGGTCACAAATACTGCAGCCATGCAAGTTCCTAACAGCTTCAACTTTATAGTTGAGTTTTAAGCCAAAATGCGTCCATTTTCTATCCCCACTCTGTTTCTGCTTGTAAGGACTCTGTGCGTGTGCGTTGGCTAACATGCTCGTTTTACCAACAATGTCAGAAGGTAACAACAGCGCACTGTCATGTCCGGAAAAAAAAAAAATTACAGGTTTTTTTCAGAATCGGTATAATGACGTTTTTAATTCATTAGTATGTTAGAATAATTATTTATAAGTTATCACACAACTCTTATGCTTAAAGGCCGTTGCTATAGTTATTATCAATTGTGCTGAAGTTGTACTTTTCTATCCGTGCAAAGGCACAACTTGTAATCCTGCTTTGCGAGTTGTCTCGTATCAGCTGTTTGTTTCCAGACCCTGCCTGCTGACAGACAAGGAGGGACATCGAGTACCTCAACGCAGACAAAACAGAGACAGGGCGAAATCACGAGTGTCAGCACATTTCCATTCTGAATAATCATGGATTGTGTCTACTGGGGCTGCTTGCATTACCCCTCCCTTCAGAAGCGGCCTCAGTGATGTTTACTAGGGACCTCCTGAATAAATAGAGGAGCACATGGGACTGTACATTAGAGCGTAGGGGGAAACTGTAACTGAGTGTACAGCCCAATACGTCTCTCCTCATGAGCAAAATTGAGGTCTGTCTCTGCCTAATTCCTTCTTTTTGTCTTGTGTAATAGATAGTTCAGTGTTTGAACCTGACATAGTACCGCAATACTTTATTAGTAGCGGTATACCGTGGAACCCTAGTTCCTACTAAAGGGCTATACCAGAGGAGTACAATGGTCAATAAACAAGATTATGACAATTTATGCCCAAAGTGTCATTGAATTATGTTACAAACTTAAAGAGCAAGGGCTCTAAGCCATACTTGCCAACCCTCCCGGATTTTCCGGGAAACTCCCGAAATTCAGTGCATCTCCCGAAAACCTCCCGGGACAAATTTACTCCCGAAAATCTCCTGAAATTCAGGCGGAGCTGAGTGACGTGTCGACAGCCTGTTCTCACGTCCGCTTTCCCACAATATAAACAGCGTGCCTGCCCAATCACGTTATAACTGTAGAATGATCGAGGGCGAGTTCTTGGTTTCTTATGTGGGTTTATTGCAGCGCGGTAACAACACACAACAACAGCAGTCACGTTTTTGTCTACCGTAAAGCAGTCCGTCTGCCGTAGACACTCTTAAACAGGACAATACTGCCATCTACTGTACATGCATATGTGACCCACCCATAATGTGTCACATTTTTGTGTTGATTTATTTGTTTTATTTTGCGGTTTGAATTCGTTTTTGGAGCTGTCATTCCACATTTATCAGTATTCACATTGGTCAGTAGGGGCAGTAGGGCATTTCTTCCCAATTGAATGCTATCACCTGCAGACCGGAAGTGTCTTGTCATTCTGTTGAGAGCGACCAGTCTGTGAACAATTGAAACGTCCTGAGTGCTTTTTCCTCCTGTATAACAGGTTAGTTTTGGTGAATCAACTCACTGAATAATATCCATGTGATCTTTATAAGTTTAAGTACACATTCTCAGGGGCGCCGAAAAGGGGGGGTAAAGGAGACGGATTCTAGGGGCCCATGATGGAGGGGGGCCCAGAGAGGCCCCTAATGATGATGAAATTATAATACAGAAAAAATAATGACACTGTGTTGGGGGCCCTGTAAAGATTATTTTCATGGGGCCCAAAATCCCTAGCGGCGCCCCTGCACATTCTGATGGTGGAGCCTAACTCTAAAGTGTTAGTGAGTTGTAGTTTGTATTTGTGAATGAATCCAGTGCACAGCTGCAATAATCAATACAAAATGGCGACGTGAGTGCGCAATGTTTATATAAGAACTTCTGATCCTAATTCAGACTCCCAAATTAGAGCTCCCGTTTTCTTATTGATTTTATAATGTATATTTGTATAATGTGTGTGTTCTGAAATAGTGCCAGAGAATAGAACAAGGATGGACAATTCAACCCTTAACTCAACAATGAGTAGATGAGTGTTATGTGTGTGTATATGTGTAAATAAATGAACACTGAAATTCAAGTATTTCTTTTATATATATATATATATATATATAATAAATATATATATAGCTAGAATTCACTGAAAGTCAAGTATTTCTTATATATATATATTTATATATATATATATAAGAAATACGCCCCCCCCCCCCCTACCTCCCGAAATCGGAGGTCTCAAGGTTGGCAAGTATGCTCTAAGCGCAAACAAAACAGAGCAACTATATTACATTTTAGCATTTTTAAAGATGGCTTGTTCCTGCTTTTCCTTGAAAACGCAATCATCCATCTTCGTTTGGCTAACGTTCTGCTGGAGGTGAAAGATCAAACGCAATTTGGGTCGACATTGTCACCTAACAGTGATGATGCATCACTTCAGCAGCCCCGTTGAAAGCTCGGAAGGACAGATGGAGCGGAACGCGGTCAATTCTTCAAAGTCCTCCTGTAAGATTTTCTCCGTTTAGAAGACCCATTATGAGGCGAGAGTCTTCAATACCATCGATTCTTAAATGGAGGCACTAGTTACCCTGGGTGCACTTGAAAGCCCTCCGAAGGCTACTTGAGATTAACAATTCAGATGGGACGATAAATATTTGATCCCCTGCACATTTATAAACAGTACATATATTTCATGTTAATTTATAGTAACTTAGAGGAAAGTTATAAGAAATGGAGTTTATAAATTCAATTGGATTTATGTAGGAATGCGATCAGTCGATGTCCGCAGGAAAGTACGTGATTGGCCATTGTCTTTCAATGCTGATCACAAAAGCCGACCCTTGCTGACTGATATTTTATTTATTTTTGGTCCCCTAACTGTGTACGCCCATAGAAAATGTGGAGCCACTCCCCGAAGTTAATTACCTTCCATTGAGGACGAGGCGAAAAATGTGAAGACGGACTAAGAACAAGCAGGAGCTATGGATGGGTACCTAATCCAGTACTTTTTTTTTTTTTTTTAGCACCGACCGAATCCCACCATTCAGGTAAAATCCAACATTGCCATGTCACGGCCACCAGCTTCTCACTCTTGGCGATCACTCCAGCGGCAACAAAGCATTTCACTCCAAAAATGCTCCAACGTAAACAAAGTAAGGCTCCACTTAGTGTTGTCCCGAAACCAGTATTTTGGTACCGGTAGCGGTACCAAAATTATTTTGATACTTTTCGGTACTTTTCTAAATAAAGGGGACCACAAAAAAATGTCATTATTGGCTTTATTTTAACTAAAAATCTTAGGGTACATTAAACATATGTTTATTATTGCAAGTTTGTCCTTAAATAAAATAGTGAACATACAAGACAACTTGTCTTTTAGTAGTAAGTAAACAAACAAAGGCTCCTAATTAGTCTGCTGACATATGCAGTAACATATTGTGTCATTTATCATTCTATTATTTTGTTAACATTATTAAGGACAAGTGGTAGAACATGAATTATTAATCTACTTGTTCATTTACTGTTAATATCTGCTTACTTTCTCTTTTAACATGTTCTATCTACACTTTTGTTAAAATGTAATAATCACTTGTTTGTCTCTTGTTTGATACTTTACATTAGTTTTGGACGATACCACAAATTCGGGTACCAATCCGATACCAAGTCGTTGCAGGATCATACATTGGTCATATTCAAAGTCCTCATATGTCCAGGGACATATTTCCTAAGGTTATAAACATAATATAAATTAAAAAAAACGAAAGAAGATGTTGTGATGCCAAAAAATATCGATGTAATCATAGTAGTATTAACTAGATACGTGCCTGTACTTGGTATCATTACAGTGGATGTTAGGTGTAGATCCACCAATGGCGTTTGTTTACATTTTGACGCCGGTGAGCTATGGTGTGTAGTGAAGCATGTTTAGCTATTTCTCGTCCTGCCGGGATGATACTTGTAAGAAACGTACTTTATTTTTTGACATGGAGGCGAGGATTAGTGATTTGGAAGTAGCTAAAATACTGCCGACTGGGGCTGGATTTAGCCGCTAGCTAGCTAGCCATGTCTTAAAGCACCTCTTCCTGAGGGCGTTTCAGTGTTATAACTTCACCTTTATCTTTAGTTTTTAAGCCACAATGCGCCTTTTCTCTCTTTTCTGTCTACACACTGTCTGCTTGTAAGTACTCCGTGATTGTGCGCTGCCGAACATGCTCCTCTGTTCGTAAAAACAGCAATGACGACGGGGGCGCGGGGGGGTGGCGGACCGGTACTTTTCAGAGGCGGTATAGTACCGAATATGATTCATTAGTATTGCAGTACTATACTAGTACCGGTATACCGTACAACCCTACATCAAACAATTGTATGTAATGAAAGAGAATAAGGAACTAGTCAAAATATTGTAATTTGTACTGTAATTAGCTTGAGCACAAGACTTTTGCATATATATTAATAAGATAATGTGTACTTTACTGAAGCTGAAAGAAAAAACAACAAGCTGAAAGAAAAAACAACAAACATCGACAATAACGTTTGTCTTTGCTCGTGTTTTTTTGGATTCGTTTCAGGAAGGAACATGACCAAGTTAGCCTGACCGGTGAAAACATCAAAGAGAGATGGAGTTCTGTGTAAAATAGCTTTAAATCTCATTTTAGCCCAAATCCTGCATCTAAACTGTGTCTACATACCTCTGGAGAGATTTCCAAACACTTTTTTTATCATCAGAAAGAGCTCTTTTCTTTTTGAAGAAGGCAGACAGCTTTGGTCTTGTTTGGTTTTTTTTTTTTATTACTGCTTTTTCGACTTTCCTTTCTTTACATACAAATTGGTTTTCCTTTTATCTGCACTTGCCTGTCCTTGCGTTAAAATTGACAAAAGTTTAATAGTTTTGCAAAAGCCTAATAAGCAGCACAGTTACAGTATGAATACATATTTCTGAACGAAGTAGTCATTTTTCTTATTACTCTATATACCGAATCAAATATTACCACTGAATTATATATCTTACTCTTTAATTGCATTCAATAATTATATCTAACCTACTTACAGTGCACAACCTTGTCAAATTATATGAAAGCATAAGTTAATCACACATATGATGTGTTTAACATATAAACCTTAGGCTTAGGTCAGACTGATTAGAAAAATAATCAAAATAATCAAATGTAATGCATAAATAACAGAAAAAAATACATGCACATGCAATTATGTTGTGCTAAAATAATTCAGATACATTAATGATGAATATGTTTCTAAACTTGTTAGAGTGTCCGCCCTCATGGGACCCATTACCTCCCTGCTTGGCACTCAGCATCAAGAGTTGGAATTGGGGGTTAAATCAGCAAAACAATGATTCCCGGGCGCGGCCACCGTTGCTGCTCACTTCTCCCCTCACCTCCCAGGGGGTGATCAAGGGTGCAAATGAAAATACAGCTTCACCACTTTAGTCATATTTTTTGCGCTGAAGAAACCTCTCTATGACTTAAGTGTTTGACTTCTTCTGTTATCTTTTTTATTTTTAGCATAACATGTCTGCCACAAGTGGTGGAAAAGTGTATTACAACTGAGTACCTCTGCTGCCCATACGGACCAGAGCCGAGAAGCACCATTTTTTTGGGCGGCCCCCAAAGCAGGGCACAACAATGGGCCCAGGCCCTATGATTACGAAACAGTGCATAGCAGTTCTCTCATCTTTTCTCTGAAACTTTGCCTCTCTTCAGCACAGGAACACCACCGCCCCTGAGTATTAATTATGTGTGTCGGTTTTGTTCTGATCTGCAGTCTCCTATTGGGATTTGCATACATGGTGCAAGACAGACAAGTCAAATCCTTCACCACAGCATAGTCTTCATATATTAAAGACACAAAGGTAAGCCGCAGCAAATAGCTCAAGTCCTTTGCATTATTATTCATTATTTGGGATTCAGATCTGAAACTTGGCTACTTGGAGGCGTTGGCAACGCATCGCTTTTACGGAACAAAAAGATTTACCGACAAACTTTCATTATTCACACTCAGGAACACTCAGAGGTCTTAAAGTAAGACCTGATGCCACAATTAGACTTTGTTTTAAATCAAATCACATTGCTGCATACCAAAGTTGCCATGGTTTCCTCGCCGAGGCATTTTTTTGAACCATCAAAAACCTGGAAATTTTGAGCACATTTCTGCAGAAGTATGTACATCTGAGACCTCCAACTAGAATAATAAATAATACATATTTGCTGTTTAAAACTGACGTAACGCGGGTCAACCACGAGACCCATGATGAGCGAACTGTGTACTAATCACTGAGGCAAGAGACTTACAATAAACATATGTGTTAATAACGTTGCGTATTATGACGATCAGTCAACAAGCGTAAGAAAATATATTTATAATTGTGAAGACGTCTCTGTCTCGGGTTCTTCTGGGACCACAGGAAAGGGCACAACACTTTGGGTCGGCCTTTTACAATTCTTTTAATTATATTCTCACACAAGTCTCTGTCGGCTTTTCAGCTCTCCTCCTCCTCACAATGTCTCTCTTTTCGGGCTTTTCAGCACTCTTCCGTGGCTTTTCATCTGCTTTCCAGGTCCCTCCGCCTCATGGTCTCCGACGCTGCTTAATAAAGGAACAGGTGATTAGATAACTCGTTCCAGCTGAGTCATCCACTCACCTGTCTGCTGCTTCATGGCCGGCCTCCGCACACACCCCGCCCGCAGGGAACGCGCGAACCACGCCCCTCTCCACATGCCTCCACCGCCAGATTTGAGGCCGGGCAGCCGTCCGGCCGCGCTCACTCCCCCCCACCCCCTATAGCGGGCCGAGAGAGAAAATCGGCCACGGCCATCTGCGCGCCCGGCCTGTGGACCACCCGGAAGTTATAGGGCTGTAATGCCAGATACCACCGGGTGATCCGTGCGTTGGCGTCCTTCATGCGGTGGAGCCACTGGAGAGGTTTGTGGTCTGAGCAGAGACTGAAGGCACGCCCCAACAGGTAGTAGCGGAGGGCCCCGACCGCCCACCGGATGGCAAGGCACTCCCTCTCCAACGTGCTGTACCTTGCCTCCCAGTCCGAGAGTTTCCGGCTGATATACAGCACGGGGCGGTCGACGTCCCCCACCCGCTGAGACAGCACCGCCCCCAGTCCCCGGCCCGACGCGTCCGCCTGCAGACAGAAAGGGATGTCAAAATTAGGCATGTGCAGCACCGGCTCCTCGCAGAGTGCTGTTTTTACCTTCTGAAACCCCCGCTGGCACTGCTTCGTCCACTGGACCAGTTCTGGAACACCCTTTCGGGTGACGTCAGTCAGTGGGCCGGTTAAGTCCGCAAACCGGGGAATGAACCGCCGGTAATAGCCCGCCAGTCCCAAAAACTGCCTCACCTCTTTTTTTGTCTTGGGGGGTGGACAGGCCGCGATTGCCGCTGTTTTGTCTACCTGCGGCCGCACCTGTCCCCCTCCCAAGTGGTACCCCAGATACTGTACCTCCCTCCGGCCAACCGCGCACTTCGCCGGGTTGGCGGTGAGCCCTGCCCGCCTCAGGGACTCGAGCACCGCCCCCACCCGCCGCACGTGTTGTTCCCAGCTGCTACTCTGGATGATGACATCATCCAGGTAGGCAGCCGCGTATGCAGCGTGGGGGCGCAGCACTCGGTCCATGAGTCGCTGGAACGTGGCGGGCGCACCAAACAAGCCAAACGGAAGTGTCACAAATTGGTACAAACCGTCCGGAGTGCAAAAGGCCGTTTTTTCTCGGGACTCTGGTGACAAGGGAATCTGCCAGTAGCCCTTGGTCAAATCCAGTGTCGTGAAAAATTGAGCAGTGCCTAGCCGATCCAAGAGCTCGTCGACCCGAGGCATTGGGTACGCGTCAAACCGTGATTGTTCATTCACCCTGCGGTAATCCACACAGAACCGCACAGTCCCATCCTTCTTCCCAACCAGAACAATGAGACTGCACCACGCGCTGTGGGATTCTTCTATCACCCCCAACTCAAGCATAGTTTTTAATTCCTCCCGAACTACTTTGCGCTTGTGTTCGGGAAGCCGATATGGCCGAAACCGCACCGTAACCCCCGGGCTGGTCTCAATATGATGTCGGATGAGATCCGTGCGACCCGGCCGCGAGGAGAACACATCAGAGAAGCGCCGCTGTAACTCAGCCACATCCGCCCTCTGCGCTGATGTGAGCTGGTCGTCACAGGACAGCCGGGGGGCCGGGCCAGAGCGCGGGATCTCCGGCCCCAACTCCTCCTCCTCCCCCACTACTCCTCCCCCACTACTGTCACCATGGAAACAGGCTCCGCCTCTTTCCATGCCTCCAGCAGGTTCAAATGGTAGATCTGAGTGTCTCCGCGTCGGTCCGAGCGCCGAACCTCATAATCGACATCACCCACTTGCCGTGCGACCTCAAAGGGTCCCTGCCACTTTGCAAGTAATTTGGAGTTTGAGGTTGGAAGTAATACAAGTACTTTTTCTCCCGGTGTGAATTTGCGTAGTTGGGTCCCCCTGTTATACGTGCGCCGCTGACGTTCTTGGGCACGGAGCAAATTCTCACGTGACAAGTGCCCCACCTTGTGGAGTTTTGCTCGCATGTCCATGACGTATTGAATTTCATTTTTGCTGGAGCTTGGACCCTCCTCCCAGCTTTCTTTAATGACGTCCAGCACTCCGCGAGGCCTCCGG
Organism: Nerophis lumbriciformis; assembly: GCF_033978685.3. Taxonomy (NCBI): domain Eukaryota; kingdom Metazoa; phylum Chordata; class Actinopteri; order Syngnathiformes; family Syngnathidae; genus Nerophis; species Nerophis lumbriciformis. Next base: position 18,484,338 of record NC_084570.2, on the reverse strand, counting down.
CCGTACAACAACTCAAAAGGTGCAAAACCAACGGAGGTCTGAGGTACCTCCCGCATCGCAAACATTAGAGGGTCCAACCATTTATCCCAATTCTGTTTGTCCTCGTGCATAAACTTACGGATCATGGTTTTCAGCGTTTTATTTAATCTCTCCACCAGCCCATCCGTTTGCGGATGGTATACACCGGTGCGGATCGCTTTAATTCCCAGTAACCCGTAGAGTTCCTTTATCGTGCGCGACATAAAGGACGTGCCTTGGTCAGTCAGAATCTCTTTCGGGATTCCAACTCGGGAGATGACCTGAAACAGCGCTTGCGCAACACTCTTGGCAGAGATGGAGCGCAAAGGTACTGCTTCGGGATAACGCGTTGCGTAATCCACCAGGACTAACACAAAGCGGTATCCCCGTGTGCTCGGGTGAAATGGTCCGATGAGGTCCATCCCAATTCTTTCGAACGGGACCTCCATGAGCGGTAATGGGCGCAAGGGCGCCTTTGGGGTGGCCGCTGGGTTCACCAGCTGGCAGTCCGGGCAGGCAGTGCACCAACGGCGCACGTCTGCCCGGAGGCCTGGCCAATAGAATTGGACCATTACCCGATTAAGTGTTTTATCATACCGTAAGTGGCCAGACATGGGATTAAAATGCGCCGCCTGGAAAACCATTTCCCGGCGGTGTTTTGGCACCAACAACTGGGTGTGTTCCTCCCCGGTTTGAGTGTCACGGCCCACTCTGTATAATCTATCCCTAATAATTGAAAAATGAGGGAATACCTGCGCTTTCCCCGGGCGCACCAGCTGACCGTCAATATAATCCACCTGGTCCCAGGCCTCGCGCAAGGTTTCATCACGGGACTGCTCGAGGGGAAAGTTTTCAGTAGGTTGCCATCGGGGGGCCGGGGGGGGGGCTCCCGCGAAGCCCCCACCGATTCCCGCTCGGCAGCACCGGATGAAGTCGCGTCGCCGCTGAGAACCGCGCGGATACTCCCCTCGCCGACTGTCCGTGAACGCAACCCCACACATTGTGTCACCAAATGGTTAAATCCCGGCCAATTCGTCCCTAGAATTACGGGGTGCGTAAGTTGCGCGCTTACGGCAACCTTAACCTTATGCTTTTGTTCCTTGTATATAATTTCCACTGGCACCATAGGGTACTCGTGCACATCCCCATGAATACAGCTAATTTTCACCCGTGTCGCCTGCCTCAACGCCCCGGGCCAAACCAGGTTTTGGTGGATCATGGACTGTTTGCAGCCCGAATCCACCATCGCCCGATATGTACCCCCTTGAACCCTTACCGGGACACAGTACGTCTCCCCCCGATCGGGGGCGGGTGCTGGAGGCCCGACAACCCGCAACACCTGCCCCACCTCCATCAGGGAGCACTCCCGGCGCACGTGCCCGGGCCGTCCGCACCTCCAGCACACCAGCCCTGGGGTTTGAGGTGCCATCTGCGAGGGAAGCCCTCTCCCCGCAGTGTCGGTACCCTGAAATGCACAAACCATAGACATATTATGACCCCGTGTTCCCCCCCTTGTCGTCTGTCTCTGGGTGTGTGTGGGTGCGTATACTTTTTTTATGTCCGTGTGGTGAACCTGTTTGGTGATTCGGGTGGCTCAGGCTGGCTTGGTTGCCACTGCGGAGACTCTCCCTCCACCCCCCTCCAGAGCGGGGAGAGTCGTCGGCGGGGTGCTGGGGTGGGTCCCTTGGCCGTTTTGGTTGTTGTCTCCCTCTGTACCGCCAGGTGTTCCTCCGCCAGTTTCACCGCAGCTTTGACGTCCGGGGGGCTGTGGTACCGTACCCACGCGGAGGTCCTGGCCGGGATTGCCTCCACGAATCGCTCCAGGACGATGGCCTCCAGCATTTTTGGGTCCAGTCCGTTTGGCTGGAGCCAACGGGTTGCTGCGTCTCGAAGTTGAAATGCCAGTACAAAGGGCCGGTCCCCTGGCCCCAACATCATGGCCCGGAACTTCCGGCGATGGTCTTCGGGGATGCTGCCGACCCGATCCAGTATGGTGCAGCGCAAGTTTGCATACTGCATGCGAGCGGACGCCGGGAGACTCACCGCCGCCCGCTGCGCCTCCCCCACCAGGAGCGGCAGCAACTTCGCGCCCCATTCCTCCTCCGGCCACCTGCACGATGTCGCCGTGGCCTCAAAGACATCGAGGAATGTCTGGGGGTCCTCCCCCTCCACCATGCGTTTCATGGCAGATATTCCTCCCGCCGCCTCTGCTCTGTCCATTAATGCCTGCAGCACCTGTGTCTGCTGCCGGCTTGCCGTTGACACCTCGGCCAACACTTGGCCCAGCGCCTCCAGCGGGGATGTTGTCGACATTTCTGTGGTTCGCCTTGTTGGGTGCCACTGTGAAGACGTCTCTGTCTCGGGTTCTTCTGGGACCACAGGAAAGGGCACAACACTTTGGGTCGGCGTTTTACAATTCTTTTAATTATATTCTCACACAAGTCTCTGTCGGCTTTTCAGCTCTCCTCCTCCTCACAATGTCTCTCTTTTCGGGCTTTTCAGCACTCTTCCGTGGCTTTTCATCTGCTTTCCAGGTCCCTCCGCCTCATGGTCTCCGACGCTGCTTAATAAAGGAACAGGTGATTAGATAACTCGTTCCAGCTGAGTCATCCACTCACCTGTCTGCTGCTTCATGGCCGGCCTCCGCACACACCCCGCCCGCAGGGAACGCGCGAACCACGCCCCTCTCCACAATAATTAATTAATTAATATAATTAAGCAGGTACCAGTAGGTAAGAAAAGTTTGTTGTGCATAGTATTGTGAAACAAAACAGCAGATGATGTCATTTTGGTGTCCTTATACACACACCATAATAATACCCGTATGTTGAAGCACAGTACGTCTGACTAGGGTAGCTGTAATGCTCCAACAATCCATCCAGCAGTGCGGCTTTGTAGCTTACCAAAGTCGTTCTAAAACAGATTTTTGAGCGCCGTGTGTTATGTTCTATATTCTCGATGAACTTCAAAGTTTTGGGCTTGCTTGCTAGCGTCAATAAACATCATACTTGCCAACCCTCCCGGATTTTCCGGGAGACTCCTGAAATTCAGCACCTCTCCTGAAAACCTCCCGGGACAAATTATCTCCCGAAAATCTCCCGAAATTCAGGCTTTCCCACAATATAAACGGTGTGCCTGCCCAATGACGTTATAACTGTAGAATGATCGAGGGCGAGTTCTTGGTTTCTTATGTGGGTTTATTGTTAGGCAGTTTCATTAACGTCCTCCCAGTGCGGTAACAACACACAACAACAGCAGTCACGTTTTGGTCTACCGTAAAGCAGTTTGTCTGCCGTAAACAGCAATGTTGTGACACTCTTAAACAGGACAATACTGCCATCTAGTGCATTTGATGAAAGCACTTTTGTGCATGCCACACAGCAATGCATCATCAGAGAGGGTGTTCAGCATGGTTAGAAAAATAGTGACAAAGAATAGAACAAGGATGGACAATTCAACCCTTAACTCAACAAGTATATGTGTAAATAAATGAACACTGAAATTCAAGTATTTCTTTTATATATATATATATATATATATATATATATATATATATATATATATATATATATATATATATATATATACAATAAAATAAATATATATTTATAGCTAGAAAGTCACTGAAAGTCAAGTATTTCTTATATATATATATATATATATATATATATATATATATATATATATATATATATATATATATACATATGAAATACTTGACTTGGTGAATTCTGGCTGTAAATATACTCCTCCCCTCTTAGCCACGCCCCCAGCCCCCGAAATCGGAGGTCTCAAGGTTGGCAAGTATGCTTATATGTGTTAACAACATTGCATATTATGACGATCAGTCAACAAGCAAAAGTATTTCTTACTGTTAAAATGTACTTCCCTCATACTTGGACAATACTTATTCTGAAAATGCATTACACTATCTCATTTTTTAAAATACATTTTTCATGCATTGGAATTTTCTGAGATTGTTGTAAATTCCTGAGTATAATTTGTTGTTTTAGTGCAGGAACTACATTCAGGTTTAGATTGGGAAACTGGGTGGGGAGCTGATATGGACAGAAATTAGTATATTGTTATATGAAAAAAATTGATTTGCAAACAAAAAAATGTAAAATAAAAAGTACCTATTTTTCCGGACCATAAGGCGCTCCAGAATATAAGGCACACTGCCGAAGAGCGGGTCTATTCAGGTCTATTTTCATACATAAGACGCTTTAAAGAGGTCAAATAAAGATTTGTTTTTTCTACATTTAAAACATTTCCTTGTTGTCTACATGAGTGTTTCTTAACCATAGAGCCATTGTTGGGCTGCGAGCGGCCCGTAGAGGGCCGCCAAAAATATATGTTCATCAGCTGTGGTCCGTATGGGCCGTACAAAAACAAATTGACTAAAGTGGTGAATTTGTTATTTTCACTTTAATTTAATTGACAGTTTAGTTAGAAAATATATTTATAATTAATTAATTAATACAATTAAACAGGTACCAGTAGGTAAGAAAAGTTTGTTTTGCATTGTATTGTGAAACAAAACAGCAGATGATGTCTCTTAATAGGTGCCATTTTGGGGTCCTTATACACACACCGTAATAATACCCGTATGTTAAAGCACTGTACGTCTGACTAGGGTAGCCGTAATGCTCCGACAATCCATCAAGCGGTGCGGCTTTGTAGCTTACCAAAGTCGTACTAAAGCAGATTTATGAGCGCCGCGTGTAACATTCTATATTCTCGATGAAACCTCAAAACTTTTGGGCTTGCTTGCTAGCGTCAACCCGCAGTCCACATGTATCCCTTATATGTGACTGTCATCTGCTGGTCACACTTATTCTTACACAATGTATCAAATAAAATTGATTCGAGGTGGGTAAGCATAACCAGAATTAAAATAGGCGCGACGGGTTATAAGGCACATTGTCGATTTTTGGAGACAATTAAAGGATTTTAAGTGTGCCTCATAGTCCGAAAAATATAGTATGTATTTTTAAACAAAAATACATTATGGGTTGCAAATAAATGTGTTGGTTTGCAAATCTTGTGGGTGGAGCAATCTCTGAACAATTTGTTAGAAGCCTTTTAGTTGGTCAGTATTGCTATATTACATTGCATTGTTAGGGCCTGAGATTCAAATACCACATGCTAAATAGCGTGTGTAAACAATTAAAATTGCGTGTACTATTAATAGGTATGTTGCACGTGATCTACTAAGACTGTGTGTACGGCATATCGATCTAAATAGCGATAGTACATTTTTAGATTTACATTTTTGTTATTATGCACTGCCAAATTATTTTTCTAAATAATTATACATAGTTAAACGGAAGTACTTTAATTAATCCCATACCAACACTTTGTTGTATATGATTGCATTAAGTTATAAAAAAACAAAACATTTATTTGAGTTGAATAATTCCTCTGTGTTATCATAGTCATATTCAACTAACTAGAGAAAAAAATAACACCATTATTCAATGACTATGACATTTCCGGTCAATGTATCGGTATCAGTATCGGCAATAATAGCCCTGCATTTACTTGGTATCGAATCGGTACAAAAACTACCAGTATTGCTGACCTCTAACAAATATACTGTACATAAACATGACAAGAATATAAAGATATCTTAATTGAACATACATTTGTATTTTGTGAAAAAAATAAATAAATACAACATATTAATAAACAAACAAAAGAAAAAAAATGTGGGTGCATACGGTACTTGTTTTTATCCCTTCCAGTACAGTACTTATTGTCAAAAGGGTGCTTTTATGCCAAAAATAAGTGTCATACATTTGTATTAAATAAATTGTCCACTTCGGCTCTCTTTTCTTTAAAAGGAACATACAATGAATCTTTTCTGACTTAAAAATGTTGTTTTAATTTTTGGATAGTCTTGTTTAAGAATACCAAATCATCAAAACATACGTATCATGCATTTTGGTGTAAGCTTGCATGTATTTTTGGATGCTTTGGTTCACAAAGTTTTGCAGTCTGGCGACATCAAGCTCTCAGCCGGAGGGGAAGGAGCGCCTCCCTCAGTGGGGAAACCCGCAAACAAAGGCAGGCTAAAGTTCTATTTTCATCTAATCTTGGCATGTGCAATAATAACACCGATGTGAAATATGCAGCGACATAAATTCATCTATTCATTCAATTTTGATTTGTTTTTCAGTGCTGAGACCGATGGGTTGCCATAAGAGCAGCGCCCCAAACACCAGTGTGAGCGACACCGGGAGTAAGATGGGTGACAAGGACATAACAGCCGCTGGATTCAAACCAGGAACCCTCAAGTTGCTGGACGGCCGCTTTACCACCAGCTATATGCACTCTCAGTCAATCGTGTAGGTCAGGGGTGTCCAAACCGCGTTGGGCTAAAAAAATTTGGTTGAGGCCGACTGCAGTAAATATAATACTATAGTAAGTATATATATATATATAGTAAGTATATATATATATATATGTATATATATATATATATATATATATATATATATATATATATATACAGGTAAAAGCCAGTAAATTAGAATATTTTGAAAAACTTGATTTATTTCAGTAATTGCATTCAAAAGGTGTAACTTGTACATTATATTTATTCATTGCACACAGACTGATGCATTCAAATGTTTATTTCATTTAATTTTGATGATTTGAAGTGGCAACAAATGAAAATCCAAAATTCCGTGTGTCACAAAATTAGAATATTGTGTAAGGCTAATACAAAAAAGGGATTTTTAGAAATGTTGGCCAACTGAAAAGTATGAAAATGAAAAATATGAGCATGTTCAATACTCAATACTTGGTTGGAGCTCCTTTTGCCTCAATTACTGCGTTAATGCGGCGTGGCATGGAGTCGATGAGTTTCTGGCACTGCTCAGGTGTTATGAGAGCCCAGGTTGCTCTGATAGTGGCCTTCAACTCTTCTGCGTTTTTGGGTCTGGCATTCTGCATCTTCCTTTTCACAATACCCCACAGATTTTCTATGGGGCTAAGGTCAGGGGAGTTGGCGGGCCAATTTAGAACAGAAATACCATGGTCCGTAAACCAGGCACGGGTAGATTTTGCGCTGTGTGCAGGCGCCAAGTCCTGTTGGAACTTGAAATCTCCATCTCCATAGAGCAGGTCAGCAGCAGGAAGCATGAAGTGCTCTAAAACTTGCTGGTAGACGGCTGCGTTGACCCTGGATCTCAGGAAACAGAGTGGACCGACACCAGCAGATGACATGGCACCCCAAACCATCACCCAACCATGCAAATTTTGCATTTCCTTTGGAAATCGAGGTCCCAGAGTCTGGAGGAAGACAGGAGAGGCACAGGATCCACGTTGCCTGAAGTGTAGTGTAAAGTTTCCACCATCAGTGATGGTTTGGGGTGCCATGTCATCTGCTGGTGTCGGTCCACTCTGTTTCCTGAGATCCAGGGTCAACGCAGCCGTCTACCAGCAAGTTTTAGAGCACTTCATGCTTCCTGCTGCTGACCTGCTCTATGGAGATGGAGATTTCAAGTTCCAACAGGACTTGGCGCCTGCACACAGCGCAAAATCTACCCGTGCCTGGTTTACGGACCATGGTATTTCTGTTCTAAATTGGCCCGCCAACTCCCCTGACCTTAGCCTCATAGAAAATCTGTGGGGTATTGTGAAAAGGAAGATGCAGAATGCCAGACCCAAAAACGCAGAAGAGTTGAAGGCCACTATCAGAGCAACCTGGGCTCTCATAACACCTGAGCAGTGCCAGAAACTCATCGACTCCATGCCACGCCGCATTAACGCAGTAATTGAGGCAAAAGGAGCTCCAACCAAGTATTGAGTATTGAACATGCTCATATTTTTCATTTTCATACTTTTCAGTTGGCCAACATTTCTAAAAATCCCTTTTTTGTATTAGCCTTACAAAATATTCTAATTTTGTGACACATGGAATTTTGGATTTTCATTTGTTGCCACTTCAAATCATCAAAATTAAATGAAATAAACATTTGAATGCATCAGTCTGTGTGCAATGAATAAATATAATGTACAAGTTACACCTTTTGAATGCAATTACTGAAATAAATCAAGTTTTTCAAAATATTCTAATTTACTGGCTTTTACCTGTATGTATATATATATATATATATATATATATATATATATATATATATATATATATATATATATATATATATATATATATATATATATGTATATATATATATATATATATATATATATATATATATATATATATATATATATATATATATATATATATATGTATGTATATATGTCATGTCTGTGATCATGTTTTGTTTTTGGACTCTTTTTGGTTCCTGTTTTCACTCCATTGTTTTGTCACCGTAGCATCCATTAGTTTCACCTGTTTCGCATTTGGACTCACGCACCTGTTGGTAATCATGTCACCACTATTTATGCTTGCAGTTGCCAGGCAGTCGGCCTGGAGACATTACCTCTGTTACCCTTGTCACTCATGCTACTCTTCCATGCCATTGTTCCATGCTCGTTTCCATGCTTTTTCCAAGTAAGTTTTTGTTTATTCATTTCACGTTTAGCAGTTATTTTGTTTCATGTCCATAGTCTATGTTAAGTGTAAGTTTTTGTTCATAGCCAAGTTTGTTCTCCGCCTTGTGCCTGCCTTTTGTTTGTTCCTTCCTTTTTTATAGTCCGGTCCAATTTCTCTTGCATCTCGGGAAAACAAACCCCCCACAGTCCACGTCTTGACAATATATATATATATACATATATATATATATATATATATATATATATATATATATATATATATATATATATATATATGTATGTATGTATGTATATATAAATGTCCTATACATATGTGTACATATTATATTAATATAATGGATATTTAATTTTATAATTAATAATGAATCTTATTGGAAATTAGTGAAAGTTCGACTCCTACCTTTTTTACTTCCATGACAACCTCCTTAATGTTTTGTATTCAATCAGCTAAAATGTGCCTACCATGCATTATAAGTGTCCTATCATTCTTTGTAATGGATATAAATGGGCGTAATTTTGAATTTTTATGGTGAATGAACGTTTTTTTTTTTTTTTTATAATGCTCACAAAGTTCAGTGAGCAGCTTGTGTTGTGTGACCATAGCGGTTGACATTTTGTGTTGGTTGGATTTTTTTTTTTCCACCATGACTAGGGAAGGTTGGTTGCATTGGGTCAAAAAATTTAAATGTTGCGCTTACTTTTGTGCAGTGCACAATTAAAGGTCATTGACCTGAATTACTTTAGTTGTCCACTACATGGTGACATGATCGCAGTATGTAAATTGTCAGTCTATTTAAATGATTTTCAATCTCTCTGTGGGTAAGATTTCCCTGTGAAACTCAAGACGACTCGCAGGCCGAATTGAAAATGTCGGTAGGCCGTTGTTTGGACACCGTATGAAGTTCATTTTGGACCGTGTCTGAAAAAATTAAATAGCTGTGACAAATTAGAGATATATATTCAAACGTTGTACATTTTCAAAAGATACATTATGGAGAGGGCAAGGTGTGGCTTCATTTGTGATCTGAAAACGCCTCCACAACCAAACATCTTGCGAACAAACTAAAAAAATTGGTTATCAAAGCAAAATTTAGGCAAAATCTACACCAAATCATATCCAAGGAAATGTTTTAAATGTAGATTAAAGTCACGGATTACCTTTTAACAGGTCTTCCCTCCCTGCCTCAGTTTCTCGACAAAAGTCCGCACAATTTTACGAATTTTTAATGGTCAGTTGGTCAACCAATCACATGTCACCGGAAGAGGTGCTTTAAGACATGGCTAGCTAGCTAGTGGCGTAAAATAAAGTAAGTTTCTTACAAGTATCATCCCTGCAGGACGAGGAATAGCTAAACATGCATCAATACTCAGCGTAGCTCACCAGCGTCAAAATGTAAACAAACGCCAATGGTGGATTTACATCTAACATCCACTGTAATGATACCAAGTACGGGAACTTATCTAGTCGATACTACTATAATTAAGTCGATATTTTCTGGCATCACAACATCTTCTTTTGTTTTTTTAAAAAAGTATATTATGTTTCTAAACTAAGGAAATACGTCCCTGGACACATGAGGACTTTGAATATGACCAATGTATGATCCTGTAACTACTTGGTATCAGATTGATACCCACATTTGTGGTATCATCCAAAACTAATGTAAAGCATCCAAACAACAGAATAATAAATGATTAATACATTTTAACAGAAGTGTAGATAGAACATGTTAAAAGACACATTAAGCAGTTATTAAAAATAAATGAACAAGTAGATTAATAATCAATTGTTTACCATTTGTCCTTAATAATGTTGACAAAATAATAGAATGGTAAATGACACAATATGTTACTGCATATGTCAGCAGACTTAATTATGAGCCTTTGTTTTCTTACTTACTAATAAAAGACAAGTTATCTTGAATGTTCACTATTTTATTTAAGGACAAACTTGCAATAAGAAACATATGTTTAATGCACCATAAGATTTTTTGTTAAAATAAAGCCAATAATGCAAGTTTTTTTGTGGTCCCCTTTATTTAGAAAAGCATTGAAAAGTACCGAAAACGAATCTGTACTATTGAGGTTTTTTTCCTGGTCTCAAACTGAGCCCCGCCACAACCCAGAGAAGCTTGGTTTGGAAGTTGTTTTTTTTCTCTAGGTCTTACCGCTAGGTGGCGACCTGTTCTGTCAACCCCTGTAACTGTACTGTATATTGTCTGTTTTTGGACAGGTTGTGCGGAAAACTGATTCGGTTGCACTTTTTGAATTAATTGGCAATAAGTTATATTCTATTCTCTGGTTTTGGAAGGGTCTGTGTGGCTGGATTTGGCATCGAGGTCCATTATTGGGGTCAAGGCCAAGGTGGCTGGGGGCACAACAGTCTTCAAGGGCCGATATTAGATGGAATATTTGAGGTGGCGTCAACTTGATGGCTCTTCAGAAGTCTTAGACTTGATGTTCTGCATAATTCAGGAGAAATCCTCAAAAGGATGTCATGCTTACTCTCTGTTGTGCTTTTTTTTTTTTTTTTTTAGCAACCTTACAATTTAACGTCTAATTCACCTGCCCCTTCTGGGACATCTGTTGCCTGTGGTTTCCATTTATTGTGTTTTCTTCAACACTCAATAGTCCTTTTGTTGTTTTCCCGTCCTGATATACCCTTCCAATGCTCTCCTCATGCTTTATTCTCTTTTTCAGTCTGTCTTTGTGTAAGATTAAACTGAATAAAGAAGAAAAAAAAATGTCTCCATTCCTTTCCATGCTTGCTGGCTCTCACGGTGGTTCATTAAAGGGGGCAGGGAAGACAAAAAAACACAACCAAATGATCTGCACGTAAGACTCCACTGTTCAAATAAAAATTGAACGACTGGATATGGCGCTGCATGCTGGTATTAGTTTTGGTAGACTGAGTGCAGAATGAAATGGGGATTAAAAACCCTTGGATGCAAGCCCGGAATCTATTCAGACAGGAGACAACCTGCTTCCCCACTGTCCCCATGATGACTTTACACCAGATGACCTGGATGCTTTAATTCCATCAGATTGCTGGAGGAAAAAATATATTTATATTGCATACCTGGTGGCTGTGTAAACACAATGAGCTTCTCCACTTTAATCCCACTGTATTCCTGGCATTGTGCTGCATACAAACCACATTGTGCCGCCGATGTATTTGCAGGAAGGATAAAAAGTCGTCGAATTTGTTGCGCAATAAACTTTATTGGCACAACTTTTCGGAGAATTCCGAGCATCACGCAATAAACAGTTCATTATGTTCTCGCTCTATACCCCAAACGTCGCATCTTTAAATAGATTCATATGTTCAATTTCATCACTTTTTTTTTTTCCTGCCGGGAGCATGCCATCCGTAAAAAGTGCCAGACTTCATGAATGACAAGCTCCTTTTAGATTTGATGATTACTACGCCGTTACACTCCTACGGGCTCTAAACCGGTCCTATAAATGCCACCTCGGCGCAGATCACGCGACGTATGTGTGCATAGGCAATCGGTTGTTATGCACGCCGTAAGTCCTTGAAACCTGTCCTTTGTGCGCCGACAAAAAGGCACGGACCGAGTTATTGCCTATTTAACGATTCTAGAACATGGCAGGGATGTGCGGCCAGGTTGAAGGCAGGTGGGACGCCATTTTGTGAAGACGTTAAATTCATATGTTCACTTTGGCTGCTCCTTAAGGGAAACTGCACTTTTTGGGGGGGAATTTTGCCTATCGTTCACAATCAGTATGAGAGAAATGACAATGGATGCATTCTAAACATTAAATAAATGCGATAAAAAGTCTGCTTACAATGGAGCCTATGGGAGCTTAAAAGCCCTTAAAAAACACATCGATTGAGGTTTTGGTAACACTTTAGTATGGGGAACACATATTCACCATTAACTAGTTCCTTATTAACGTGCAAATTAGTAACATATTGGCTCTTAATTAGTCATTATTAAGTACTTATTAATGCCTTATTCTGCATGGCCTTATTATACAACCAGTAAGTCATTAACTAAGAGTCGTCCCTCAATAACCTCAGAATTATTGCTTATTAATAACCCGAACCCTAACCCTCACCCTCACCCTCACCCTAACCTTTATATGTTCCCCGAATGTCCTAATAACTCGGAATTAAGTCTTTGTTACTTTAATAAGCAACTAATTAATGGTGAATATGTTCCCCATACTGAAGTGTAGTAAGATCTATAATACCATTTAATATTCACATATTTTGCTAATTTTTAACACACGGTGCATAGATTAAAAAACATCACTTACTGTACAACGTCTGCTGTCATTGGGATAACGACTGCTGGGATGTTCATATATTCCCATTTAGGTGAAGAATGTCTCATATTTAAAGGTTTAGTTAAAGTCATCATCGGCGGTCATTCGAACGAGTATGACGATCCTCCTGGTAGGGGTGTATCCCTTTATGGAGGATGCCTGTGCGTGACTTTGTTTTACGTGGGGAGACTGGTGCACAGACAGTCACTACACGATCCTTGACAGAATCGGGTCAGGGTCCAGTGGCATGGAGTCCAAGATGACTGGGGATCCTTTTCAGCTGCAGCCGTTGTGGTAGTTCTTAAATCTACCGTCTTCCGCCTGCTCCGCCGTTGAGGTCTTCACCGTATCCCTGGCTAGGGGGCAGTCAGGTACTAGGCCTTTGCCAAGGGCCACCTGGGGTAACAGTAGTAAAGGGGTTAACCTCAGGGCGGACACTCTAACCACAAGTCCACTGAGCAGGTCTAATAATCCTCACGAAGAAACGAGGGCGGGGAGGACTAAGCATATTTTCGTCTTGTTCTGGCCATTTTCGGGTCCGAGATGGCTGTGTACCAACTTGTCAGATTACGTCCTCATCCTCCTACTATCCTGGTGAGAGACATGATTTATTATCTAGAATAATTTACAGGGAGCAAGGAAGCGAGGAAGCAGACCACTAGATAAGGTAAACATAGGGACACACTGAAGTGATTACATCGCCGCTATAAATAGTTTGTCTGCGTAAGCGCTTATAATAACAATATCACTAATACTTGGTTAATATTCAAGTCACGAAATGTAAATGTAGTACTGTTGGCACTTTTTGAGTGGCTATTGATTGGATTTTACGGGCAAACTAGTGAAGCCCCTTTTGGCCCCGCTGTAAGAGGACCTTTGTTTACGTTTATTTAATATTTAGTATGCATTAACAAAAAGACATCCGTCGTCATGTCGAAGGGCAAAATTCTAAAAAATAAATAAATAAATAAAAAGTGCAGTTCTCCTTTAAGATGAAAACAAAAGAGAGAAGAGTATAATATACTTTCCGAAAAAATGTTAATCAAATACTTCTGAAGTCACATTTATTTACTTTTGTAAAATTAGAAAACATATGTCTTGTAAAAGTCTGATCACCTTCCAGTTTGTCTGAAAGTCCCGTTTGGAGACGTTTTTGAGTTTGTATACAATCAGTGGTAATTTTGAAAGCAGGTTTTTTATCGAAACTGTTGAGTAATTTGGTAATGAGTTACGAGTTTGTGCTTTTACTGCCATCTCGTGTATACTTTTAAGTATGTGAGTGGTATAAAACAAGTAAAACATAAATAGTAGGGATGTCCGATAATGGCTTTTTTGCCGATATCCGATATTCCGATATTGTCCAACTCTTAATTACCGATACCGGTATCTACCGATACATACAGTCGTGGAATTAACAAATTATTATGCCTAATTTGGACAACCAGGTATGATGAAGATAAGGTCCTTTTTAAAAAATAAAATAAAATAAGATAAATAAATTAAAAACATTTTCTTGAATAAAAAAGAAAGTAAAACAATATAAAAACAGTTACATAGAAAGTAGTAATTAATGAAAATGAGTAAAATTAACTGTTAAAGGTTAGTACTATTAGTGGACCAGCAGCACGCACAATCATGTGTGCTTACGGACTGTATCCCTTGCAGACTGTATTGATATATATTGATATATAATGTAGGAACCAGAATATTAATAACAGAAAGAAACAACCCTTTTGTGTCAATGAGTGTGAATGAGTGTGAATGGGGAGGGAGGTTTTTTGGGTTGGTGCATTAATTGTAAGTGTATCTTGTGTTTTTTATGTTGATTTAATAAAAAAAAACCCAAAAAAAACCCGATACCGATAATAAAAAAAACGATACCGATAATTTCCGATATTACATTTTAAAGCATTTATTTATCTCTAATAAATACAGTATTGGTTGAATCGGTGCGCTTTTCAAGGTTAGGATTGCAAGGAACACGTAAAACATTGACAACAAATTCATTAAAAAAAAGTTCATTCAATTTGACTGAAAAACAATAAGCCTCAAAACATCGCAACTTCTGCTGCAACTTTCTGAAAGAGCTGTTAGGAATTTAGGCATTTTAGGCCGCGACAATAACAAAAAAAAGCCTTGGAAATCCTGTAGGTACGAAAAAACGGTACAGTAGAAGTCATTTACACTAACAAAAAAAACTGATGGTGCGTGGGATGTGACATTCGGTCCAGTGTTGGATAATGATGCTGTAAGTTTTTGGAGCAAGCAGGTGTACTTTAAAGCATGTTTCTTTGGCTCATGCCCATCATTTAGTGTGTTGAAAGCAAAAGTACTGCTTCTCCCGCTGTATCAGTGCCAAGTGCTGTGAGGTGAGAGTGGCTGACAAGCTCGGGCTTATTTGGTCGAGATGAACTGGCTGTCATGGTAACAAGCATTAATCACTGCGCCTTAAAAAACACTCGTCTTATCAAAATCAATTGCATTTTGGATGGAACTCGATGCACCAAAGGGCACTTTTCAGGCACGATCAATGACACCTGAATGGAGTTCGGACAACTTTAAAAGGCTTCAAAAGCATCATTTGGTGAGTAGTAGGAAACACGGACCAACACACGAGAATAAAGCAGACTTGTATGTATAGATGTGTAAAAAAAATGAGAGCTAAATATAGTGTAGTATCTGATCGTCTAAGAAATAACATGTTTTGCATGTGCTAAAAGATGACATTCCTATTGGAGAAAGCGACCACCCAGTTTTTGTAAACTGTGGTCCATCAAGTATGACTATTACATGCGGCATAACATACACTTCACATAAGTAAGGCTTAATAAATCTGTCGATTGTAGGCCGAGTCCGGACAGTTCCCCATTAGTAACGGTCATAATGCTTAATTATGACCAAAGTCAGAGGCGTAGGAAATACTCACACACATGAACATGCCTTTATTTGGGCCTGACGGAGTCAATTTCGGTACTTTAAACTAGGGATGTCCGATAATGGCTTTTTGCCGATATCCGATATTCCGATATCGTCCAATTCTTTAATTACCGATACCGATATTAACCGATACCGATATCAACCGATATATGCAGTCGTGGAATTAACACATTATTATGCCTAATTTGGACAACCAGATATGGTGAAGCTAAGGTACTTTTTAAAAATAATAATAAAATAAGATAAACAAATTTAAAAAAAATTATTGAATAAAAAGAAAGTAAAACAATATCAAAACAGTTACATAGAAACTAGTAATTAATGCAAATGAGTCAAATTAACTGTTAAAGGTTAGCACTATTAGTAGACCAGCAGCACGCACAATCATGTGTGCTTACGGACTGTATCCCTTGCAGACTGCATTGATATATATTGATATATAATGTAGGGACCCGAATATTAATAACAGAAAGAAACAACCCTTTTGTGTGAATGTGAATGGGGGAGGGAGGTTTTTTGGGTTGGTGCACTAATTGTAAGTGTATCTTATGTTTTTTATTTTGATTTAATAAAAAAAACAAAAAAACAAAACAAAAAAGAAAACGATACCGATAATAAAAAAAACGATACCGATAATTTCCGATATTACATTTTAACGCATTTATCGTCCGATAATATCGGACATCCCTACTATAAACTCAAAAGACCTTAGATGATTTTAATTTAGCTATACCAGCAGCCACCAGGCATTGATACAACATTAATTATACATACATGTCCTTTAAAACTGACTTCTAAACAACGTTGCATAATACTTATATTTGTAAATTGAGACAACGTTGGTGTCTAACGTTGGACCCATGTTGTTGGTTGGGAAATTACCAAATTCCAATGGTCAAATCATCGTCACAAGATGACATTGAATAAACGTCGTTAATATGCACGTTTTTTCAACGTTGTATTTGTGTTGTAGAACATATTGGTTGAAAAATGATTAAAATTCAATGGTCAAATCAAAGGGAAGGTCCTCGGTTCGATCCCCAGGCTCGGGGTCTTTCTGTGTGAAGTTTGCATGTTCTCCCCGTGACTGCGTGGGTTCCCCCCCGGGTACTCCGGCTTCCTCCCACCTCCAAACAAATGCACCTGGGGATAGGTTGATTGGCAACACTAAATTGGCCCTGGTGTGTGAATGTGAGTGTGGATGTTGTCTGTCTATCTGTGTTGGCCCTGTGATGAGGTGGCGACTTGTCCAGGGTGTACCCCGCCTTCTGCCTGAATGCAGCTGAGATAGACTCCGAAAGGGACAAACGGTAGAAAATGGATGGATGGATGGGTGGATGTTCAAATCAATGCCACAACCTGACATTGAATAAACTTTGTAATGAGCATGTTGTTTCAACGTTGTATTTGTGTTGTAAAATATTGGTTAAAAAATGACCAAAATTGTCAAAACTACATCACAACTTGACATTGAATAAACGTTGTTAATAAGCATGTTGTTTCAACGTCGCATTTGTGTTGTAAAGTGACCAAGTTTCAATGGTCAAATCAACGACACAACCGGATATTGAATACACATCGTCAATAAGAATGTTGTTTCAACATTCTATTTGTGTTATTAAATATTGGTTGGGAAATGACCACATTTCAAAGGTCAAATCAACGTCACAACCTGACACTGAATAAAAGTTGTTAATGCGCATGTTGCTTTAAACGCTGTATTTGTGTTGTAAAATATTGGTTGAAAAATGACCAAAATTCAATGGTCTCATCAACGCCACGGCCTGACATTGAATAAACGTCGTTCATAAGCATGTTGTTTCATCGTTCTATTTGTGTTGTAAAAATATTGGTTGGAAAATGACCAAATTTCAAAGGTCAAATCAACGGCACAACCTAACAATGAATAAACCTTGTTAATACGCATGTTGTTTCAACGTTGTATTTTTGTTGTAGAATATTGGTTGAAAAATTATTACAATTCAACGGTCAAATCCCCGTCACAACCTGACATTGAATAAACGTTGTTAATACGCATGTTGTTTCATGTTGCACTTGTGTTGTAAACTATTGGTTAGAAAATTACCAAATTTCAATGGTCTAATTAACGTCGGTACCCAACATTGATTAAACATCGTCAAACAGAAAATTGCTCCAACGTTAAGTTTGAGTTGCACAGGACCTAATTCAACAAGATCTCAAGGTACTGCAAAACCTGCTGTGATGCTCGCTTGATCAATAAAGTAAGCGTTGGTTCGGCACGAGATGGCAATACCAACACTATACATTAATAGCACACGCTTCGCGCGTATCAGTTTTGTCCATCCATTTTTTGTCTGAACAGTTTGGCGAGTGACCTTGAGAACATGTTTGGTACAGAAGAAGGTGATGCCAGCCTATTAAACACATCGAGGTTCCAGACTCTCTCATCCGACACGACACTAATACATTTTTGGTCCCTGCAGGATTTCACTTGCTTTTTTTTTGATTGGCAAAAATGACACTGGTTGGCCAAAATACGCTGAGAAGTTGCGAGCATTGGAGACTGCACATCATTTGTGGGGACTGATTGAATTTGCATTAATTGTCACAATTGGGACATTGCCAAATCTTTGAGGGACGTATACAGTACCTATAAGTCCCTACTTTTCCCTACACTTTGAACCCTGCGACTTATAAAACGGTGCGGCTAATTTCATGCATTTTTCTTTGCCGTGATACAAAAATACATAAATAAAAAATAACAAGCAAATACACTGAGAAGGTGTTTGCCTTCTGTTGGACGAATTTTCTAACTGCAGGTACTGCAGTATCCTTTGTCATGACTTGGTCCTGGGGTTTAGTTTTTCTAGAAGGCAACGGAAAGTTGGCTCGGGCGAGACGGGAATGTGAGAACATATTTATTTAATTTTATCAAAAAAAGTACAAACGAAAAGCGCGCACAGTGGCGGAGAAACAACTTGGCTATGAAAACAAATACTTGCACAAAGGCAGAAACTATGAACAACAGAAAAACACTATCTGTGGCATTAATAAACAAAACTTACTTGGCATGGACAAAAGGAGCAGCGTGAACGGTGGACATGAAAAAAATGTCAGAAATGTGCAGAGCATAAATGTGGGATGTCACCAGAAAGACAAACTGAAAACAATGAACTTAAATACTACAGACATGATTAACAAAAACAGGTGCGTGACTCAAAACGTGAAACAGGTGCGTGACGTGACAGGTGAAAACTAATGGGTTGTTATGGTGACAAACAAGAGTGCACAATGAGTCCAAACGTGGAACAGGTGAAACTAATGGGTAATCATGGAAACAAGACAAGGGAGTGAAAAGCCAGAAACTAAAGAGTCCAATAACTAAACAAAACATAACTAAAACAAAACATGATTACACAGACATGACATCCTTCCATTTACTGCTTTCGACCGGAAGTAGAGTGCCGTTCAGTCTTCTAGCCATCCTTAGCGTATCTGCTAGTTTGTCTTCTTCATTAATACCTCCATGCATTGTTTTTAAGTTTTACAATTTAACTTAAACTATTTATACTTACTAAACCGTCCCATGTGTAATGTCTGTAGGAGTGTTTTCATGCATTTGTACGTGCTATTGTAACGTAATGAAGCTGGCGTCCTTAGCATTGGCTAATATGCTAACACATTTAGTGTCTTTGTTAGTATTATTAACTTACAATGTCATTCTTTTTATGATGTTTCAGTTCACAAATTCCTCAGTAAATTCACTAAAACGTCACTGTGGAGTTATTGAGTCTGTTTAGCTGATTGGAGAGCTAACTTTTGCAACTAGTGGGTCCACGACGATGACTTCTGTTTTATTTGATCAGCCGTTTTACTGCCGTGTAACAGGCACCGTTAGAAAACAATTCAGGTATGTAAAAAAAAAACATCTACAGGATATTTCTGTGTAAATATTGAATTTTTGAATTTGAAGTATTTATTTCAAACCTGCACAATACAACAACACACATTTTTTTTTTTTTTTTACATTTTGGCAGAGACATTAATGCAAGGCTTGAAAAGGGGTTGGATGAAGCAATTGCTTATAATATCCCAACCCCTCTCACTCATTCCACATTTAACATAAACAATATAATACAAGAACAATACTATACAAACAAAAACAAGAACAATTCCTATACACTAACAATACAATAGTACCACAGTTACTATGGGACAAAACAAGACGAGATAAAACATACACACACACACACACACACACACACACACACACACACACACACACACACACACACACACACACACACACACACACACACACACACACACACACACACACACACACACACACACACACACACAGGCCCAAACACTCTCTGACCATACACCTCTCTCTCATCGCTCTGTGCTGAGGGCATCACTCTCTTTCCTCCTCGTACTTCTTCAGTACTTATTTTTTAAAGTCTTTTAAATTGAATCATGTTAGAACAGGTTTTTAACTCGTCCCCTAAGTTGTTCCACAGAGTGACTCCACGCACTGCAATGCACATTGATTTTAAAGTTGTTCTAAATTTAGGCAAATATAATTTGTTGTTTCCTCTTAGACTGTAACTATGGTGAGCATCTCTATCCTGGAATAGGTTCTGTATATTGGATGGTAGAGAGTTTTGGGATGCCCTAAACATAATTTGAGCAGTTTTAAAGTTGATTACATCGTGCAGTTTAAGTTGCTTTAACTCCATGAATAGTGGATTTGAATGATGTCTGTAGTGAACATTGGACACAATCCTAATGGCCTTTTTCTGAAGAGTGACTAAAGGCTGTAAATGGGATTTATAACAATTTCCCCAGACTTCAACACAATAGTTTAAATATGGCATAACAAATGAATGATACAATAACAGCAGAGCATTGGTGTTCAATAAATGACATGATCTCCTCATCATTCCAACACATTTAGCAACTTTTGTCCTTAGGTAACTTATATGAGGCTTCCATGATATATTTTCATCTATTACCACTCCTAAAAATGAATTTTGTTGGACATATTCTATTGGTGTATCATCAATAACAATCCTGATGGGTATTTCACTTTTGCGATTGCTAAAGAGCATGATTTTGGTCTTCTTTAAATTCAGAGACAATTTGTTGGTGTTAAAGCAAGTTTTTAACTTGATCATCTCCTCAGTTATAGAGGCCAGAAGTTGCTTCAGGTCGTCACCTGCACAATGTGCCGTAATGGTTGTATCGTCAGCAAAGAGGATGAACTTCAGCAGTGTTGATACTTTACATATTTCATTATTATACATTATAAATAGTGTGGGTCCTAGTATCGACCCCTGGGGGACTCCACAGGTTATGTTCATGAGTGTAGATTGATGTTGGTCGATCTGAACAATCTGCTGTCTTTCATTCAAGTAGCTCTTCAGCCATTTCCCTGCCAATCCCCTTATGCCATAGTTTTCCAGTTTATTTACCAAAATCTGGTGGTCAATGGTATCGAAAGCCTTTTGCAGATCAATAAAAATTCCTATAACAAATGTGTTTTTCTCGATACCATTAGTAATGTTCTCTATTAAATCACTTAAAGCTAATGAAGTTGACCTATTTTGTCGGAACCCATATTGACAGTCATATAATATTCAACGTATATCTGCGGCTTATAGTCCAGTGCGGCTAATGTATGGAAAACTATTTATTCTCCCAAAAATTTAGTGGGTGCGGCTTATGTACCAGTGCACTCTATAGTCCAGAAAATACGTTATATACTCACACGTGTCCCTTATAGCGCTTCATTGGCCTGTTGGGCTGCTTTCCGCAAGTCAGCTGGTAGATGCTTGGAGGATATTTTGGAAGGTGAACAATGCGTGTTGATCGGAAAGTATAGATTTGCAGTCAAACATTCTGCTGATTCCCCAAATAGCAGCGCCACTCGATACATAGGATCGCTACTCCGGCGTTTGCCAGTTGTCCTATTGACTTCCAATCTGTACTTGCCCACCCCTCCTTTTCTGTACACGACACATCTGCTTGAACCCGACCGTAGATTCTTCCAAACAAAGGCAAACGTGTTTTTTTTATCACAATAATATGATCAGGCATTTTCAGACATAATTACTATTTTTCACCGTTTGGGGTTTTTACACTTAAGGTTTGCGAGTACCGTATTTTTCGGAGTATAAGTCGCACCGGAGTATAAGTCGCACCTGCTGAAAATGCATAATAAAAAAGGAAAAAAACATATATAAGTCGCACTGGAGCCCGGCCAAACTATGAAAAAAACTGCGACTTATAGTCCGAAAAATACGGTATTAACAGTAATGTATTTTTTTTTTAAATCAGACTTTAAAATTGTAATTGTTGGTTGAAAAATGTAAAATTAACTTTAAAAAATACCCCAACATTTTGACATAAATGCAATTTTATCATCAGAATGTCTTTCTGTCATTTTTGTAATACGTTTTACAAGAATGCCATTCATTTATTTGTTCAAAACATGCTAACAGTTTTATCTAAAGGACTATCAGGGTTTATTTTGAAGCAAAATTTGCCAGCGCCCACAGTGTCTTTGGTAAAGATAAATAGGGTGATTAATCTGCACTGATACATGATTAATGCAAGGGTTTTTTTTGTGATTAATCGCATGCATTATTGCATGAAATTTGACAGCTTTAAAATAAATCATATGTAAACATTGCAGTGCACGTGAAGTGAGGGTTGCCGACTTCCTGCAAAAAAAATAAAAATAATAAGGGACACCTTGTGGAGCAGCTGGACTACTATTTGACTTCAACCAGAATGTAATTAGATGTGTAGGTTTTGGACTAATACAAGTATAGTCAGTGTTTTTTCTGCAAAACAACAAAATGAACAGAATAAAATAAGAATCCTAAATAGAAATATTCCACGCTTAACCGAACAGAATACAATATAAGCATTGTTCTTAACCCTTGTGTGGTGTTCGGGTCTGTGGGATCCGTTTAAATTTTTTATTAAAAGAAAAATTATACAATTAATTCATTTTTCAAACAGAGACTCACTGACTTTGGCTCATTTTCTGTGAAGAACATATATCAGAATACATATTTAATGACCACACACCATACACCCCCCCCTACACATTTCTATTACATATAAGATGTCCGGGTCCACTGGACCCGGGGCTAATAGAAGTGTGGAAATTGATGTTCTGTGTACCACACACACACACACACACACACACACACACACACACACACACACACACACACACACACACACACACACACACACAGCAGGCCTAGACAGGAGGAGGACAGAGTGTAGATACACAGAACAATAGAGGGTCAAATGTGCGAGAAAATGAGAGCAGACAGTGTTGACAAACAATGTTGTAACCTTGTGTGGGAACTGCAAGAGCAGAAACACAAAAGAAGAAACCCTGTGGGATGCAGAAACTGGCAGAGAAATTTTCCGTGCAATGGTCATATTGTTATTACTCAGCGAGTGTTTGTGGGTCTGATGGACCCGTTGCATTTTGTGGCTTTTAATGCCTCACAATCAAACACTTTTATCTTAAAATACTGAACAGATGTTTACCTTATCCCCACCTTCTACCATCCTAGTCACGTCCGTTGTGTCCTTGGGCAAGACACTTCACCCCTTGCTCCTGATGGCTGCTGGTTAGCGCCTTGCATGGCAGCTCCCGCCATCAGTGTGTGAAATGTGTGTGCGAATGGGTGAATGTGGAAATACTGTCAAAGCGCTTTGAGTACCTTGAAAGTAGAAAAGCGCTATACAAGTATAACCCATTTATCATTTATTTATTTATCCCAATAAACATCTGTTTAGTATTTTAACATAAACGTGTTTGATTGTGAGACATTAAAGGCCTACTGAAATGATTTTGTTTTATTTAAACGGGAATAGCAGATCCATTCTATGTGTCATACTTGATCATTTCGCCATATTGCCATATTTTTGCTGAAAGGATTTAGTATAGAACAACGACGATAAAGTTCGCAACTTTTGGTCGCTGATAAAAAAAAGCCTTGCCTGTACCGGAAGTAGCGTGACGTCACAAGTTGAAAGTCTCCTCACATTTCCCCATTGTTTACACCAGCAGCGAGAGCGATTTGGACCGAGAAAGCGACGATTACCCCATTAATTTGAGCCAGGATGAAAGATTTGTGGATGAGGAACGTGAGAGTGAAGTATTAGAGTGCAGTGCAGGACGTTTTTTTTTTCGCTCTGACCGTAACTTAGGTACAAGGGCTCATTGGATTCCACACTCTCTCCTTTTTCTATTGTGCATCACAGATTTGTATTTTAAACCACCTTGGATACTATATCCTCTTGAAAATGAGAGTCGAGAACGCGAAATGGACATTCACAGTGACTTTTATCTCCACGACAATACATCAGTGAAGCACTTTAGCTTCGGAGCTAACATGATAGCATCATGCTTAACTGCAGATAGAAACAAAAGCAATAAACCCCTGACTGGAAGGATAGACAGAAAATCAACAATACTATTAAACCATGGACCTGTAACCACACGGTTAATGCTTTCCAGCCAGGAGAAGCTTAACAATGCTGTTGCTAACAACGCCATTGAATCTAACTTAGCTACGGACCTCGACAGAGCTATGATAAAAACATTAGCTCTCCACCTACGCCAACCCTCATCTGCTCATCAACACCGAAGCTCACCTGCGTTCCAGCGATCGACGGAGCGACAAAGGACTTCACCCGATCATCGATGCGGTCGGCGGCTAGCGTCGGATAGCGTGTCTGCTATCCAAGTCAAAGTCCTCCTGGTTGTGTTGCTGTAGCCAGACGCTAATACACCGATCACATCTACAGTTTTCTTCTTTGCAGTCTCCATTGTTCATTAAACAAATTGCAAAAGATTCACCAACACAGATGTCCAGAATACTGTGGAATTTTGCGATGAAAACTGAGCTTTTTGTATTGGATACAATGGCGTCCCAATACTTCCGTTTCAACCATCGACGTCACGCGCATAGGTCATCATACCTAGACGTTTTCAACCAGAAGTTTCGCAGGAAATTTAAAATTGCACTTTATAAGTTAACCCGGCCGTATTGGCATGTGTTGCAATGTTAAGATTTCATCATTGATATATAAACTGACAGACTGCGTGGTCGGTAGTAGTGGGTTTCAGTAGGCCTTTAAAATCCACAAAATGCAACGGGTCCATCAGACCCACAAACACTGGCTGAGTAACAACAATACGAACATTACACAAGGGTTGAAAATACATCTCTCCTGCTTCATAGTTTACATTTAAATAGGAAGTCTGCCACTTTCATCAGTGTGAGAACTCATCTGACAAAAAGAAAAGAGAGTTGAGATATTTGTATTTTGTTTATATAGCTGGCTGCATTTAAATTAAATCACCTGTGGCCATGGTCTTTATGCTATTATATTGTCATATGGAGATTGTGTCATTAAATAGAAACACAATGTCAGAATGTAACACAAATACAACTATTACAAGTTGCAAAAAAATAATTTTTAAATTTTAAAGTGTCACAATTATAAAGTGCAGTGTGACTACCAGTGTTGGGTTAGTTACTGAAAAGCAGTAACTAGTTACAGTTACTTCATTTCAAAAGTAACTCAGTTACTAACTCAGTTACTTACACGAAAAAGTAATGCGTTACTGTGAAAAGTAACTATTTAGTTACTTCTTTTTTTTTTTATTTTTATTTTTTAAAGCTCCCATTAATGCCCTTTTAGCCTTCATTTCAGTACTGTTATTGCACTGGAGAATAATACAATCTGTTGATCAACTTGACATGCATTTGCATCACTGAACTCTGCTAAGCAATGTGCTCTACATACAACACACAAAGACAAAGATATGTTACAAAGACCAATTTGTTTCTGGCCAGAACAAATTGACAAAACTATTTTAAATAGCTGCAACATAACGTACATAAGTAACAAACAGCATAATAACAGCATAGATGTAAACCAAGAAAGGCACACACTACATTTCTTCCTCAAGTAATTCTGATACAAAATCATGTCTGAAGCCCAGAACACTCTACACATTTCCCCAGTTTTAGTTTAGAGATAAGGAAAGATTGGCTTGGCCCACTAGGATCCCTCTTTATGTTTGTAAACTTTATAGTCTATACATTTAGAGTGATGTGATAATCAAACACTCTAGAAGTCTAGAATGAAAGAGTATATAAGAGAATTGACAGCAACGTCCTCTCTCAGGAGCGCGCCTGTGCAATTGTGCACTGCTCAAGCGTCCTCTGCGCACGGCAAATCTATGCCACGCACAAAATCAAATAAAAAAATAAGCGCATAACAATTTTCGACACGACACGGACACGACAGTGAAAACCGTTTTCGTCATCATTGTTCAAATATTGTAACGTCTGTCGAGACGCTTTGAGGACATGAATTCCATCCATCACTTTACTGAGCAAAACTCTTTATTGTCGGCCATAAACACATCACCAAAACATTAGTAAAAAAAATGATATCTAGCAAAAGTGGTCATTTTCTGCAGTACAAACCAGACCAAAAGTAACTTTGTTTTATCAACAGCAGCCGCTCGCTCTTTCTCACATGCGCCAACACTTGCACATATGGCACTGAGCCAGTGATGCGTTTACAGCCACACAAAAAGTCGGACAACTCCAACACCACACATAAAGTGTAATTCCAGGTCGTTACACTATGATTTACCAATCAAATGTGTGCTTATTCTAGTGTCATTTATTAGGAATCTTAATTTATAAATATTAATCATTAAATGCTGTTAGTATATTAAATAAATACTAATAAAAATATAATTTTTTACAAACAGGAAGTTGCAGGAATGTACACATGATCCCCTGCTTACATCTCATTGTGCAACATGTGAATGTTTTAATGGGAACTAAATGCAATGTCTGAAAGGGGTACAAATTATTTCCAAAGCAGGACCTCCACCCAGACAAACAATACAAGTACACAGTTCATGAAAAACAATATTTGTTGTTATTGTCATTATAAGTGGGCCTAAACACTTATATTAGAAATGGAAATGACTGCTGTCATTTGATTATAATAATAAGAGAATGTTGTCTGTCTATCTGTGTTGGCCCTGTGATGAGGTGGGGACTTGTCCAGGGTGTACCCTGCCTTCCGCCCGAATGCAGCTGAGATAGGCTCCAGCGACCCCGAAAGGGACAAGCGGTAGAAAATGGATGGATGGATGGAGATTGAACTTGTTATTTAGTCAGGTTTGGGACAGCTGGTGTAGCCACAGTGTGCACGTCTAAAGTTGCTCACATGGGCTCCACTCAATGCTCAGGGAGTTTTTGCGTTTGCTCACACACATGAACAATTAGAGGGAACATTGATTGACAGAGTGTGTGTACCTTCAGCGGTGAACGATGAGCAGAGGCAGACTTAATCCTTAAGTGGTGGAGGTGAAGTGGCATCAGAGTCTCTGTCTCTCTTTACTAGCTTCGTCGAAGCATGTTGCTTATGTAGCTTGTTTCAGCAGATTTGAATTGCTGTTTTGGGCAGTAGATGGGATCTTTGATCCAAAGCACAATTTAAATTTAACTAAAATGTTCTTTTCTTTGTGCTCGACAAAAGAAAAGTAGTGAAAATATCTCCATGTTAGCAAACTCGACTTCTGGCTCCGCCATGATCAGACACGCCGCCCTCCCCTCCCTCCCCTCCCTCCCCTCCCTCCCCACACTCACACTCACACACAGAGCGCATGTCCCTCTCTCTTCTCCGGCTTGTGACACTAGAAGAATCAGAACGATGACACAGCAGCGCTCCGATAAAACACACTTTATACTACATAAAAAGTAACGTAAAATAACGCAGTAACGCATCATGTAGTAACGGTAACTGAGTTACTGAATATAAAAAATAACGCGTTAGATTACTAGTTACCGCCGAAACTAACGGCGTTACACTAACGCGTTACTTTGTAACGCGTTAGTCCCAACACTGCTATCCAAGTGTAGTGTCACTATCGTAAAGTGTAGTGTCACTATCATAAATAATAGTGTCACTATTATAAACTGTGGTGTCACTATAATACAGTGCAGTGTCATTATCAAAAAGTGTGATGTCACTATCATAAAGTGTGGTGTCACTATCATAAAGTGCGGTGTCACTATCATAAAGTGCGGTGGCAGTATTATAAAGTGTAGTGTCACTACCGTAAGTGTAGTGTCACAATCAAAAAGTGTGATGTCACTATCATAAAGTGTGGTGTCACTATCTCGAAGTACAGTGTCACTATCATACAGTGTAGTGACACTATCAAACAGAATAGTGTCACTATTATAAAGTGTAGTGTCACTTTCATAAAGTGTAGTGTCACTATAATAAAGTGCAGTCACTATTATAAAATGTAGTGTCGCTATCGCAAGTGTCGTGTCACTATCAAAAAGTGTGGTGTCACTATTATAAAATGTAGTGTCACTATCATAAAGTGTGGTGTGACTAATCAAAGTATAGTGTCACCATCATAAAATGTAGTGTCGGTATCATGAAGTGTAGTATCACTATCATAAAGTGCAATGTGACTATCACAAAGTGTAGTGTCACTATTATAAAGTGTAGTGTGACTATCATATAGTGTAGTGTCACTATCATACAGTTTAAAGTGGCTATCATAAAGTGTAGTGTCACTATTATAAAGTTTAAAGTGACTCATAAAGTGTAGTGTCACCATCATAAAGTATTGTGTCACTATCATAAAGTGTAGTGTACTATCATGAAGTGCTGTGTCATTATAATAAAGTTTAAAGTGACTATCATACAGTGTAGTGTCACTATCATGAAGTGTCGTGCCACTATTATAAAGTGTAGTGTCACTATCATGAAGTGGCGTGTCACTATTATAAAGTTTAAAGTGACTATCATAAAGTGTTGCGTCACTAACATAAAGTGTAGTGTCACTATCATAAGTGTAGTGTCACTATCATAACGTGTATTGTCACTATCATAAAGTGTTGTGTCACTATTATTAGTGTAGTGTCACTATCATAAAGTGCTGTCTCACTATTATTAGTGTAGTGTCACTATCATAAAGTGTAGTGTCACTATCATAAAGTGTTGTGTCACGATCATAAGTGTAGTGTCACTATCATAAGTGTAGTGTCACTATCATAAATTCTCGTTTCACTATCATAAAGTGTAGTGTCACTATCATGAACTGTAGTGTCACTATCATAAGTGTAGTGTCACTCTCATAAAGTGTAGTGTCACTATCATAAGTGTAGTGTCACTATCATACAGTGCAGTGTCACTATCATAAAGTGTCGTGTCACTATCATAAGTGTAGTGTCACTATCATAAAGTCTCGTTTCACTATCATAAAGTGTAGTGTCACTATCATAAAGTGTTGTGTCAGTATCATAAAGTGTAGTGTCACTATCATAAGTGTAGTGTCACTATCATAAAGTGTTGTGTCACTATCATAAAGTGTAGTGTCACTATCATAAGTGTAGTGTCACTATCATACAGTGTAGTGTCACTATCATAAAGTGTTGTGTCACTATCACAAAGTGTAGTGTCACTAACATAAAGTGTAGTGTCACTATCATAAGTGTAGTGTCACTATCATAAAGTGTAGTGTCACTATTATAAAATGTAGTGTTACTATCATAAAACTGGACACACTATGTTTATGTTTAACAACTTAGATACACAAGAAGTGTTTTGAGGACAAGACATTATTGTTATAACAAACAACACGAGTGCATAGTTGCTAAATGACACTTCTAAAACGGCAAGCTAGCGGCACTAATAAGTTAGCACGTACAGTGAGATGTGATAACAACATGTAGCTCAGAGAAAAAACCCCTCCGTATTTCCCAATTTGCTCCTCCGCGGGATCTATTGGAATTGTACACACTCACAGTTGGCAAGCAGGTCTCCTACAACATTCACCACTCATAATGTGATTCATCAAGACTGAAACTGCCCGCTTTTTGTGCCTGTATTTGGGCAAATATGGTAGGCGTGTGCAAAACTGGCACAGTTACGCACAAACGGCTGTCGGAAGGAGGAGGCGATGGTCGCAATGTGACGCATCGACATATTTCGACAAAGTGGCGACACATTGTCTGTCCGGCAATTACAATTTTGAGCTACTGGATGATTAGAGTGGCCGAGATCGGTAGGTCGTGAGTTCAAACCCCGGCCGAGTCATACCAAAGACTAAAAACATTACCTCCCTGCTTGGCACTCAGCATCACGGGTTGGAATTGGGGGCTAAATCACCAAAACGATTCCCGAGCGCGGCCACCGCTGCTGCTCACTGCTCCCCTCACCTACCAGGGGGTGGAACAAGGGGATGGGTCAAATGCAGAGGGTCATTTCACCACATCTAGTGTGTGTGTGACTATCAGTGGTACTTTAACTTTAAAAGACATAAACAAATCAAAATATATGAATTGCACACCCAAATAGCACGTGCTAAATAGCGCAAAACATCTTATGTAATCCTCCAGCCTGACTGGACGGGAACGCTGCCTGCACACACACGTGTTGCTCATGCATGAAAACAAGCCGAACATGGCTCCTGACCTTTCCGTTATTACCGGGCGAGTATTTCCATGGCTCCGAACATTTGCTTTTGAGAGCTTAGAGTCCTCGGAAGAAGCTCAGCGGGCAATAGACAGCCAGGGGCAACGATCCTGTTGGCTCTCTGATTGGATGATTTGCTGACAAGTGCACCTTATTGACATGGTTGTTGGTCAAACACATGTCAGGGCACGCTTTCTGTCAACCATACAAGAACGGTACTTGGATGATTTATAGAATATAAGAAGCACCTCTCTGCAGCTTTATACATGCACTGCAAACATAATACAGTTTATATCATATTGTGCATGGGTACTTCAGTGCATCAATGCATGGCTTTCGTATAAGGGTTGTCCCAATACCAATATTTTCGTACAGGTACCAAATCATACTTGCCAACCTTGAGACCTCCAAATTCGGGAGATTTTTTTTTTTGGGAGGTGGGCGGGGTCGCAAATAATGTGTTGTTTCACATAGAGTATGTTAAAGGCCTACTGAAACCCACTACTACCGACCATGCAGTCTGATAGTTTATATATCAATGATGAAATCTTAACATTGCAACACATGCCAATATGGCCGGGTTAACTTACTAAAGTGCAATTTTAAATTTCACGCCAAAATATCCTGCTGAAAACGTCTCGGTAGGATGACGCCTGCGCGTGACGTCACGGATTGTAGAGGACATTTTGGGACAGCATGGTGGCCAGCTATTAAGTCGTCTGTTTTCATCGCAAAATTCCACAGTATTCTGGACATCTGTGTTGGTGAATCTTTTGCAATTTGTTCAATGAACAATGGAGACAGCAAAGAAGAAAGCTGTAGGTGGGAAGCAGTGTATTGCGGCAGGTGTTGTGCCGGATAACGCACCCCCGCTGTAGAATGCACCCCCAGACTGTTGTGCCGGATAACACAGCCGGTGTTTCATTGTTTACATTCCCGAAAGATGACAGTCAAGCTTTACCATTGGCCTGTGGAGAACTGGGACAACAGAGACTCTTACCAGGAGGACTTTGAGTTGGATGCGCAGACGCGGTACCGTGAGTACGCATGCAGCTGCGGCTTCCAAACATTTGATCGCTTGCCCGTACGTGCGTGCCGCTATGTGCATGTCACGTACGTAACTTTGGGGACTTTGGCGAAATATATGTGCTGTATGAACTTTGGGGAGGTGAACGGTACTTTGGGCTGTGGGATTGAGTGTGTTGTGCAGGTGTTTGAGTTGTATTGGCGGGTTATATGGACGGGAGGGGGGAGGTGTTTGTTATGCGGGATTAATTTGTGGCATATTAAATATAAGCATGGCTGTGTTGTGGCTAATAGAGTATATATATGCCTTGTGTTTATTTACTGTTTTAGTCATTCCCAGCTGAATATCAGGTCCCACCCGCCTCTCACAGCATCTTCCCTATCTGAATCGCTCCCACTGCCCTCTAGTCCTTCACTCTCACTTTCCTCATCCACAAATCTTTCATCCTCGCTCAAATTAATGGGGATATCGTCGCTTTCTCAGTCCGAATCGCTCTCACTGCTGGTGGCCATGATTGTAAACAATGTGCGGATGTGAGGAGCTCCACAACCTGTGATGTCACTCGCATATCGTTTGCTACTTCCGGTACAGGCAAGGCTTTTTTATCAGCGACCAAAAGTTGCGAACTTTATCGTCGATGTTCTCTACTAAATCCTTTCAGCAAAAATATGGCAATATCGCAAAATGATCAAGTATGACACATAGAATGGATTTGCTATCCCCGTTTGAATAAGAAAATCGCATTTCAGTAGGCCTTTAACTATTAGCATGTGATATAAGCATGCTAGAATTTTAAAATTATTTTGAAGTTATACTGTACAACTCAGAGTCGAATATTTAGTTATTCGACGCATGCTAACTGATAGCGTGCTAGCTTTTTAGCAAATGTTTGCAGGTATACACCCTGAAGGGAAATATTTGGTTGTTTCACACATGTTAACTTTTAGCCTGATAGAATTTTAGATCAGGTATACTGTACACCTCAGAGTAAAAAATGTAGTTATTTGACGCAGCTTTTTAGCAATTTTTTTGTACGTATACATCCTGATGTTAAATATTTTGTTGTTTCATACATGCTAACCCGTAACATGCTAGCTTTTTCTTTTTTTTAGCTACAAATGACCACAATTGCTTTTTCTAGTTTGTTTTACTCCTTTTTTTTGTTTTTTTTTGTTAATACCATAGAGTAGGGATGTACTGGTATAGTAAATACCGTGTTATTGCGGTATCAAAATCGTCACACTAAGGCTGTGACGGTATAAAACGAAAACTTGATCAGTGTAGTTTTTTTCTGGCACTTTTGATTTGGGCTTTTTTGAAAATAAAAGGACATCTCTCAAAATTCCCTGCGTAGCACCCGCGTCCGTTTATAGGAGGTTTTGAAACTTTTTTGATTGAATGATTGATTGAAACTTTTATTAGTAGATTGCACAGTACAGTACATATTCCGTACAATTGACCACTAAATGGTAACACCCGAATACGTTTTTCAACTTGTTTAAGTCGGGGTCCACGTTAATCAATTCATAGTAAACGGGAGGGAAAGGATTGGTTTATTTGACATTTCCTGAGATGTTCAACAAAATGTGTCCGTATCTTTTTGAGTTACGCTGCAAACAGTCAAACAAACAAACCCCGGGCGAAAACCCCACATTTTTTTTCTGTAACATTGAATCAACTCGTGGGTTGAATTGATTTGTTGTCCTTGTTTAAGTTAAGAAATGCGGCAGCGCGGACAAATACGACAATTTGGTTATATATATATAATATTAGTAATAAGAGAACCTACTTGATAAACCATCACCCGGAAAATATATTTGATGCCGTGGAAGCCATGTGTTTATTTCTGAGGTATTTACATTATCAAACGCTAAATTGTCAGCTAACTTTTTAAGAATCAGCATTTTCCAAACTGAAAAAAAAATAAAAAAAGTCCACTGCAGAGGACACTGTTTCTCTAAAATTAAAAGATGAAAGACCCCTAGGTGAACAATATTGTTTTACCTGGTATATTCACTTGTTTGGAGCATAACAAGCATTAAAACCGTGATAATATCACATCGTGAGATTTTGATACCGCTACATCCCTACTATAGAGTGATGTAATCGAACGGGCCGCTCACTCTGACCTCCGCAGGATAGAATTGGTACTACAATGTTACAAAGTCCACAATGAGCTCCTCTATCGCCTGCACGCCAAAGCGACACAACATTAGCCGTATCGCATCATCATAATGCTGAGCCCCATGCAATTTCTCCTTCCGGATGATACATTCATATTCATAATCCAATTGCTTCGACTCAAGATGCAGATCTTCTGATATAAATATGATTTATCCTATTTTGGGGATTATGTCGAATCAAAAATGTTTGGCCGTCAAATACCGAACACTACAGGACTGTTGTATTTCCCTTTTCCTGTTTGTGCTCTTATTTCCTAGTTCTACTTCTTTTTTATTTTTGTTTTCGTGTCAGGCAGTGATTTTACTCCCTACTTGGCAATCAGGAGGGTTTATCTTCCCGCATTGTCCGTATTACGTTTGTTCTTCGTAGTGTTTTTCTTGTAAGTGCTATTTTGCCTTGCTCTGCCAAATGCTCCGCTCACCCGTGGTCCACAAGCATGCCAGGTGCTTCCCGAGTTACTTTTTTACATGCACGTCGCTATACCTGTCTCTGCACCCTGGGGTTACACCAGGGGTCGGCAACCCAACATGTTGAAAGAGCCATATTGGACCAAAAATACAAGAAACAAATCTGTCTGGAGCCGCAAAAAATTAAAAGCCTTATATAATAAGTGTTATAATGAAGGCAACACATGATGTTAGTGTCTATTTTAGCTATATTAGCCTACTATCAAAATGACTTTAAAAGTCTTATATAAGTCATACTTGCCAACCTTCAGACCTCCGATTTCGGGAGGTGGAGGGTGGGGAGGGGGATGGGGCGTGGTCAGGGGTGGGGCGGGGGGCGTGGTTGGGGCGGGGGCGTGGTGAAGAGGGGAGGAGTATATTTACAGCTAGAATTCACCAAGTCAAGTATTTCACATATATATATATATATATATATATATATATAAATAAAAGAAATACATGAGTTTCAGTGTTCATTTATTTACACATATACACACACATAACACTCATCTACTCATTGTTGAGTTAAGGGTTGAATTGTCCATCCTTGTTCTATTCTCTGTCACTATTTTTCTAACCATGCTGAACACCCTCTCTGATGATGCATTCTGCTTCATCTCCTTGTTGTGTGCGCAGTTGTGCACTCTCTAAAAGCCCTAGATGTTATTGTCACATATGCATGTACAGTAGATGGCAGTATTGTCCTGTTTAAGAGTGTCACAACATTGCTGTTTACGGCAGACAAACTGCTTTACGGTAGACGGAAACGTGACTGCTGTTGTTGTGTGTTGTTACCGCGCTGGGAGGACGTTAATGAAACTGCCTAACAATAAACCCACATAAGAAACCAAGAAGTCGCCCTCAATCATTCTACAGTTATAACGTGACTGGGCAGGCACGCTGTTCATATTGTGGGAAAGCGGACGTGAAAACAGGTCAGGTCCGCATGGAGCTGGAGGGGGCGTGGCCTCCAGTTTGGCCTGAATTTCGGGAGATTTTCGGGAGAAAATTTGTCCCGGGAGGTTTTCGGGAGAGGCGCTGAATTTCGGGAGTCTCCCGGAAAATCCGGGAGGGTTGGCAAGTATGATATAAGTGTTCAAATGAAGGCAACACATGATGTAAGTGTCTATATTAGCTATATTAACCTACTATCAAAATGACTTTAAAAGTCTTACATAAGTGTTATAATGAAAGCAACACATGATGTAAGTGTCTATTATAGCTATATTAGCCTACTATCAAAATGACTTCAAAAGTATTATGTAAGTGTTATATTGAAGGCCAGACATGATGTAAGTGTTTATATTAGCTATATTATCAATCAATCAATCAATCAATTAATCTTTATTTATATAGCCCTAAATCACAAGTGTCTCAAAGGGCTGCACAAGCCACAACGACATCCTCGGTACAAAGCCCATATATGGGCAAGGAAAAACTCACCCCAGTGGGACGTCGATGTGAATGACTATGAGAAACCTTGGAGAGGACCGCATATGTGGGTAACCCCCCCCCTATAGGGGAGACCGAAAGCAATGGATGTCGAGTGGGTCTGACATAATATTGTGAGAGTCCAGTCCATAGTGGATCCAACATAATAGTAAGAGTCCAGTCCATAGTGGTGCCAGCAGGACACCATCCCGAGCGGAGACGGGTCAGCAGCGCAGAGATGTTCCCAGCCGATGCACAGGCGAGCGGTCCACCCCGGGTCCCGACTCTGGACAGCCAGCACTTCATCCATGGCCACCGGACCTGTGCCCCCCCCCCTCAAGGAAAAGGGGAGCAGAGGAGAAAAGAAAAGAAACGGCAGATCAACTGGTCTAACAGGGGGGCTATTTAAAGGTTAGAGTATACAAATGAGTTTTAAGATGGGACTTAAATGCTTCTACTGAGGTAGCATCTCTAATTGTTACCGGGAGGGCATTCCATAGTACTGGAGCCCGAATAGAAAACACTCTATAGCCCGCAGACTTTTTTTGGGCTCTGGGAATCACTAATAAGCCGGAGTTCTTTGAACGCAGATTTCTTGCCGGGACATATGGTACAATGCAATCGACAAGATAGGACGGAGCTAGACCGTGTAGTATTTTATACGTAAGTAGTAAAACCTTAAAGTCACATCTTAAGTGCACAGGAAGCCAGTGCAGGTGAGCCAGTATAGGCGTAATATGATCAAACTTTCTTGTTCTTGTCAAAAGTCTAGCAGCCGCATTTTGTACCAACTGTAATTTTTTAATGCTAGACATAGGGAGACCCGAAAATAATACGTTACAGTAGTCGAGATGAGACGTAACGAACGCATGAATAATGATCTCAGCGTCGCTAGTGGATAAAATAGAACGAATTTTAGCGATATTACGGAGATGAAAGAAGGCCGTTTTAGTAACACTCTTAATGTGTGATTCAAACGAGAGAGTTGGGTCGAAGATAATACCCAGATTCTTTACTGATTCGCCTTGTGTAATTGTTTGGTTGTCAAATGTTAAGGTGGTAATATTAAATAAATGTCGGTGTTTAGCAGGACCGATAATCAGCATTTCCGTTTTCTTGGCGTTGAGTTGCAAGAAGTTAGCGGACATCCATTGTTTAATTTCATTAAGACACGCCTCCAGCTGACTACAATCCGGCATGTTGGTCAGCTTTAGGGGCATGTAGAGTTGGGTGTCATCAGCATAACAATGAAAGCTAACACCGTATTTGCGTATGATGTCGCCTAGCGGCAGCATGTAAATACTAAAGAGTGCAGGGCCAAGAACCGAACCCTGAGGGACTCCGCACGTTACCTTAACATAGTCCGAGGTCACATTATTATGGGAGACGCATTGCATCCTGTCAGTAAGATAAGAGTTAAACCACGACAAAGCTAAGTCTGACATACCAATACGTGTTTTGATACGCTCTAATAAAATATTATGATCGACGGTATCGAAAGCAGCGCTAAGATCAAGAAGCAGCAACATAGATGACGCATCAGAATCCATCGTTAGCAGTAGATCATTAGTCATTTTTGCGAGGGCTGTCTCCGTAGAGTGATTTGCCCTGAAACCGGATTGAAAAGGTTCACAGAGATTGTTAGACACTAAGTGTTCATTTAGCTGCTGTGCGACAATTTTTTCGAGGATTTTCGAAATAAAGGGAAGGTGGGACACCGGTCGGTAGTTTACCATGAGGTCAGGATCAAGGTTAGGTCTTTTGAGCAGAGGATGAATAACCGCTTTCTTGAATGCTAGGGGAACAGTGCCAGAGGAAAGTGATAAGTTTATAATATTTAGCACTGATGGACCTAATAATACAAAAAGCTCCTTGATAAGTTTCCCAGGAAGTGGGTCAAGTAAACATGTTGTTTGTTTTATCCCACTTACACGCTGTAATAGTTCCTCTAATGTTATTTCATAAAAAAGAGAGAGACTATTTTGTATTGCAGTATCCGTCGTAGATACAGATGTATCTGTGTTCATAGAACCCAGTTGTAGCTGGGATGCGTTGTCTTTAATCTCCTTTCTAATGAGTTCAATTTTCTTATTAAAGAAATTCATAAAGTCATCTGCCGAGTGGGTGGAGCTATTGGGAGGAGTCCCTTGTTGGGTTAGCGATGCTACTGTACTAAACAAAAATTTAGCGTCGTTTTTATTGAGGCGGATGAGATTTGAGTAATATTTAGCTTTAGCTAAGGTAAGCATGCGTTTATACGATATTAAACTATCACTCCATGCTTGATGGAAAACCTCAAGCTTGGTCGCGCGCCATTTGCGTTCCAACTTTCTACATGATAATTTATGAGCTCTGGTTTCCTCTGTAAACCATGGGGTGCGCCTTTTAGGGCCCCTTTTTTGTTTTAGCTGTGCTATACTATCAATGGTTTTGCGCAGGGCATTGTCAAAGTTGTTAGTGAGGTTATCAATAGAGCCGACATAATTTGGGAATGGTGCCATTACCGAAAGCAGTAGGTCAGCAAGAGTCATCGTTGTGGCAGCATTAATGTTGCGGCTGCTATAGCAGTTATTATTATTATTAGTTTGTTGACAATGAGTCAGAACTTCGAATTTTATAAGGTAATGATCGGACATTACTTTAGTATACGGGAGTACCATAACTTTGGAGGTGGTGACACCCCTGACCAGCACTAGATCTATCGTATTGCCGTTGCGATGCGTAGGTTCATTTATTATTTGTGTAAGACCACAGCTATCAATTATAGTCTGGAGCGCCACGCACTGAGGATCCGATGGGGTATTCATATGGATATTAAAGTCCCCCATTATGATTATATTGTCTGCGTGCGTCACTAGATCAGCAACGAACTCTGAGAATTCATTAATAAAGTCCGAGTAGGGCCCTGGGGGGCGGTAGATAACAGCCATATCGAGAGGCAGCGGTGCGACAGACCTCATAGTAAGCACCTCAAATGATTTGTATTTATTATTTAGGTTAGGGGTAAGGTTAAAGTTTAGCCTACTAACAAAATTACTTTCAAAGTCTTTTGTAAGTGTTGTAATGCAGGCAACACATGATGTAAGTGTCTAAATTGGCTATATTAGCCTTCTACCAAAATTACTTTAAAAGTCTTATATAAATGTTATAATGAAGACAACACATGTAAGTGTCTTTATTAGCTATATTAGCCTACTATCAAAGACTGACGCAAATCTTCATTGACAGAAATGTTGTATTTAAATTTTTATTCTACACATTTTTGCAACATTGGAAATCATTAGTAAAACGGAGGCTTCTCACAGGATGAGATAACTCCTGGAAATTACTGGCTCAGTATGGCCAAAGGTATAAATGTGTGTATGTCCAAGTTAAAAGAAATGTCATGCTGTCTTCTTTTAATAGATTTATTACAATCTTTGCAAGCTGGGTAACGTTTGCTGTGGTCTGGAACAACATGGCACACGAACAACTATCAGACATGCAGCCAATATTACATGCAGATAATGTGTCATGAGACATGCAACTATAAATTAAATACACAGAGGACATAAGTAAAAGGAATTAAATGAGCTCTAATATACCGACAAATGAGGCATAATGATGCAATATGTACATACAGCTAGCCTAAATAGCATGTTAGCATCGATTAGCTTGCAGTCATGGATTGATATCAATAAAATCAACAAAACTCACACACAGCATAAAATGTTTGGTGGACAAAATGAGACAAATAATTAGTGGCATAAAACACGTCTTCCTGTGGCGGCATCGGAGAAAGTTGTACATGTAAACAAACTACGATGAGTCCAAGGATCGCTCAAATTAGTAGGACAAAACGGTGCTCGCCAAATACCCTCATTAGTGAAGCATGTATAACATAAACAGTGAGATTTCTAACAATTAGGAAGGTTTGTGTCATGTTTGTTCTCCTACAGAAAATATATTAAAACAAAAAAATATATTTTTCCATTTTCACACATCTCTGAAAGAGGTCCAGGGAGCCACTAAGGCAGCCCTAAAGAGCCGCGGGTTGCACCAACAACGCCCTGCCCGATTTCGCAACATAAAATCACATGATATCATGACTTACTTACACATTTATATTGCGTGTTTGTGTTTGTTAAATGTCACTGATAGCAAGGACATTTTCCCTGATTGTGGGTGACTGTTTTGGTCATGGTCATTTCAGACAGCTACAATAGCTGCGAGTTTCACATTTCAACATGTCCGAAAAGTAAGAAGAAGCAGAGCTTATTTAATTTTACCCCTTTTTTCCGTTGCATTGCAGTTGCTAACACATTTCCTCACTTCTCGTGGTCAATCTGTAACACAAACACATAAAAAATATGTGATCAACAAAGTTCACATGGATAAAATGTTATTGATGATTTGTTGAATATGTAATAGATTATGTCTCCTCTATGAATAAGGGTAATTATGTTTACCAGGATTATTTCCTTACAAAAGTTATCATTGACTTAAAGGGGACCTATTATGCAAAAACAACTTTTCCTACCTGTTGTCAACTGTTTTTGTGTACTGTGAATTCTATTAGCCACTATTTTTTTTCCTACGTTTTGAACCCTGCGGCTTATTTATGGATTTTTATTCACTGACGGCCATATTGCAATAGCTAAAAAACAATAAAACAAGCAAACTCACTGATAAGGTGCGTTATTGTTTGTGGTATGACGCCATCTTTTGGACGAGTTTGCTCACTGCTGCAGTGTCCTTCTATTTAGTCCTAATGACCGGGACTAGAAGTGCGATTCAGTCTTCCCGTCGTTCGTAGCATTTCTACTCCTATGGAGTCTACATTTAACACTCCGAGCAACATTTTTAAGTTTTACAATTTAACCTAAACTGTGTAGACTTACTAAACTTACTGTCTGGAGGAGTGTCTTTGTGCATATTTGTACGTTTTATCGTAATGTAATGAAGCTAGCGTCCATAGCATTAGCTAATATGCTAACATCTTTACGAGTGTCTGTGTTAGTATTCGTAACATACAACGGCATTCTTTTTGTATTGTCCCAGTTTTGTAAATTCTTGAGTAAAGTCACGACAACGTCACCGTGGAGCTATGGAGTCTGTTTAGCTGATTGGAGAGCTAGCTTGCGCAGCTAGTGGGTCCATGACGATGACTTCCGTTTTGTTTGATCATACATTTTACTGCCGTGTTGGAAACAATTAAGGTATGTAAATAAACATTTACAAAATATTTCTGCGTAAATAACTCATTTTGCAACTTATATATCTGTGGCTTATAGTCTGGTGCGGCTAATATATGGAACAATATTTATTTTCCCCTAAAACTGAGTGAGTGCGGCTTATATATTGGTGCGCTCTAAAGTCTGGAAAATACGGTATTTAAGTCCCGAAAATTTGAACTCAAACTATGAAGGCATGACCTTTGAGACACTTGTGATTTATGGCTATATAAATAAACATTGATTGATTGATTGATGACGGAGATCTTTATAAAACAATCTTGCCTTCCTTGATACTTACCAATAACTTCCTGTAATTCGCCCAATTTGTGACGTTTTTCCCAGGTGTGACGTCTGCGGATTATGCATATACAGCATGCTAGAGATTTACCCAAAGTGTTTTGCCTAAGTCCGCCATTGTAGTCCGACACTGTAGTCAATAAGCCCCTTCTTCATCTCTACCCTCTTGTTGTGGGGCAGACTGGCTCGTACATGCACATGCACCCTCCGCTGTTGCCATTCGTAGGATATAGTTCTACTTTATATCTGTCAGTAGTGTCACACTTGGTGTGCCACTTGACTACCTGGTGTCCTTTTTTTGCGGTTTCCTATTTAGTTTTCTGTTTCTTTAGTTACTGGAGATTTTAA
Organism: Nerophis lumbriciformis; assembly: GCF_033978685.3. Lineage (NCBI taxonomy): Eukaryota > Metazoa > Chordata > Actinopteri > Syngnathiformes > Syngnathidae > Nerophis > Nerophis lumbriciformis. Next base: position 18,443,062 of record NC_084570.2, on the reverse strand, counting down.
GGGAAGGCTAGCAGCAGGAAGATGTTTGGATCGTTTGCAACTTTGAAGCCTGTCCTTTAAACTCCTGACCTTTGCTTGGAAGTCTGTGCTAAGTATTTCTGTTTGTTAAAACTACTCTAGTACGGACCCACTGTGGCTTCGCCCAGGTTCTTTTTTTCTTGCTACGAGTAGTATTCTCCTGAGGATGGATGGAAGGGCTGACATTAGACTTGTTGACTGCTACTATGTATTTTCTCTGTGTAACATTTATAGCACTGTTTTGTTCTTCTGTTGTATTTAGGTGAATCAATGTTGTTATCTTCAACTGCAATACTAGGACAGAAGGGACAAATGGGCTAGATCAGACAGATTCTAGTTTGTAGGGGGCCTAGGGTGTGCCGCAACATAGGACCCGTACATAGGACTTACAGAACAATTTGCGTTTGATTATAACAAATTTAAATGCTATACGATGCACACACAAAACATATGGACTGCTTTTGAAAAAATAAAATACAAATCCTAAATAGTCAGTCTATAAATGTTTCTTTAGTCTCAGTGTGTGTCTAGTCTCTAGTGAGTGTGTCTCCGCTCGCCATACAAATTTGGAAAACCGTGGTCATCGGGGATCCAGTCACCGAAAGAATCCGGTCCAAAAAGAAGAAAACCTGACCATGTTATAGGCCCAGATTTTGGACTTGCAGTATCAATCTCCGTGTATTTTCCACCTCAAAGGCCGCTGCCACCACGCTAGCTGTCATTAACACAGACATGAGGTTTTCTGTTTCTCCACGATCTGATGCAACAGACACGGGCAACGCCCAGACATGGTAGACCTTATTGGCCAACACTGATACCAATAGTATGACACGATTGACTGCCCAGTAGGGCTGTGCATATTTGGGCACCACATGATTCAATTCGATTCTTGGGGGAAACAATTCGATTTAGAATCGATTCTCCATTCAAAATGATCCTTGATACAAAATCAATACTTTTTTTAATAACATTGTGTGCCAGTTCTTTGATTAACTACATTCCTCCATAAAATAGATAAACTGCTCTAATACATTTCTATATTACTTAAAAGAAAACAGTTTATTTCATTGTTTGTATTGTTTTTATAAAATGCTATCCAAACATGTAATAAAGTATATATATATATATATATATATATATATATATATATATATATATATATGGGCTAGATCAGACAGATTCTAGATTTGTATGGGGCCTAGGGTGTGCCGCGACATAGGACCCGTACACACATATATATATATATATATATATATATATATATATATATATATATATATATATATATATATATATATATATATATATATATATATATATATACTTTATTACATATTTGGATAGCATTTTATAAAAACAATACAAACAATGAAATAAACTGTTTTCTTTTAAGTAATATAGAAAACAAAATATCTTAAAATTAATCGCAATACATATATATATATATATATATATACATATATATATATATATACATATATATACATATATATATATATATATATATATATATATATATATATATATATATATATATATATATATATATATATATATATATATATATTGCTTTTTGTTTTAAATGATTAAGAATCGTTACAAAAAAAAATTGCGATTAATTTTAAGATCTTTTTTTTTCCATACTCCCCTATATGTGTCACAAAAAAAACTTCTTGAATGACTCATTACGCTTTTAAAAAATGTTTAACAATACTTAAAATATTAATGAACACCTATCCATCCATCCATCCATTTTCTACCGCTTGTCCCGTTCGGGGTCGAGGGGTGCTGGAGCCTATCTCAGCTACAATTTTTTTTTACCAATATTTATTCCCTCATATTTATTGTAGTTTTTAATCATAATGGTATCGATACTCACATTTTTAATCACTTTTATCACTGCGTCACACTTGCATCATGGGTCGGAACTCAAACCGCAGCCTGACAAGAATGCTCGATATGGAATTACTAAAAACTACGACAAAGGTGAAGGGGAAGGGCCACGTAAATAAGACCGACTACAAAACCGCATCCTGAAAAGACGGTCAGAAAGCGACTCAAAGATAATCTGTAAAACATAATCTTTGCAACATTTTGACCAAAGAACCACCATTACATGTTATGTAGACCACAAGAAGGCGTTTCAAATGTAATGACTCTTAAGAGAGCCGTTCAAAAGACTCAGATCGCTCGTGAAGCTTGCATCTCTTGTCTGCTGTTGATGTTCTTCTGTCCCCCCGCCCTCTTTTTCTGGGGGACCGGTACTTTTTAGAGGCGGTATAGTACCGAATATGATACATTAGCATCGCGGTACTATACTAATACCAGTATACCATACAACCCTAATATACATATATACATATACTGTATATATATATTTATTTTTGCTTTTTTAATCGATTAAGAATCATTACAAATAAGAACTGCGATTGATTTTAAGATATTTTTTCAATATTTATTATAGTTTTTAATCATAATGGTATCACTACTCAAATTTTAATCACTTTATCACTGCTTTGCACTTGCATCCTGGGTCGGAACTCAAACCGCAGTCTGACAAGTATGCTCGATATGGAATTATTAAAAACTACGACTTAAATAAGACAGACTACAAGAACCGCATCCTGAAGAGACGGTCAGAAAGCGACTTGAAGACGGTCTGTAAAACATCATCCATGCAACATTTTATTTTTTTTTTTATGATATTTATTTTTTCTTTTGATAAGGAAATCATAATACAGGTACTGAGAAAACAGAACCTTTTTTTTTTTTTTTCCTCCCCCTTAACCCCCTCCCAAAAAAAAAAAAAAAAAAAAAATACAAATAAAAATACAAATAAAAACTACAAACAAAATTACAAAAAAAGAATACAAGTAAAATAATAACACCCCCTCTCACTCCCCATCCTACATTTCAGTCACAGTGGGTAGCAATGTACTGCCTTCCTCTTCACCACAAGCAGATAGAGAATCACACTAAATGATTAAAAGAATAAAAAAGTAACAACAAAAATAAAAAATCACTAACCTACAGAAAGGTGTAACTAAATAAAAATAGAAAAAAAAAAAAAAAAAGTGTTGAGGTAAGTGGAAAGGTTCATTGTCAACAGTGAGGGTCACATTTATCCTATTGAGTCTTTAATTTAGCTATGTAACTAATTATGCAGCCCCAGGTCAAGTCAAATTGTTTTAGTGTACCCCTCAGATTATATTTAATTTTTCCTAAATCTAAGAAAAACATGAGGTCCTTAAGCCCTAGGGAGGCCCTGGGGGCAAACTGTGATTTCCACTCCAATAACATCCTTCTACGAGCTATTAATGATGCAAAGGCGTAATATCCCTAAAAGTCTGCTTAATTTTTTTGATAGTTTGGGTAGAATTTAAAAAATAGCCAATTCTGCACAAGGCGTCAGCTTAAAATTTGGCGCATCTGCAAGATGTTTAAAAATATCAATCAATCAATAAATCAATGTTTATTTATATAGCCCTAAATCACAAGTGTCTCAAAGGGCTGCACAAGCCACAACGACATTCATGAGATGTTCAAAAACAAAGTAATAAAATAAAATACGTTTTAATACTTCTCTTTTGGTCTATGCTTTCTATGTGATTTTGGTGTGGTTCCTGTATATTTTGATAGTTTTCATGGTCAAGATCGCCGAAATTCCGTGTTTCCTAATGAAAATAACGCGGCAGAAGAGAAGTGACGCAGACACAGGTGGTGCTTCCACGGCTACACACAAAGTGTATTGAGCGTGTGCGTGCGAAACGGGGCGCGTGCTTGTTGCCGCGGGGGAAAGGCAGGCCATGAGGCAGCAAGTACCTCTGCCTCAAGGTAGGGGGCGATATATTGTCAACTTGCAGTTCAAAACCATTAAAAAGTAGAAGAAGAAAACAGACAACAACTGTTACGCAAACAAACTGTGATGCTTTTTCACCCTAAAAATGGAGGAGACCAACGCCAGAGCTGGCAAATTTGATTCAAAGGTGTGTGGTCCGAGGACAGAAAATAACGTGTTCATTTCAAAAGGATTGGTATACTGGAAAATAATGGCTTTGTGGCTGTGCTACAAAAACATGTCTTTATTGCTTTTCCTGCCTTTTTTTCTCCACAAGTGCCCGTGTTTGGACCCAAATGGGATATACTGAGGTGGCGACTTGTTCAGGGTGTACACTGCCTTCCGCCTGAATGCAACTGAAATAGGCTCCAGCACCCCCCCGCAACCCCGAGAGGGACAAGCGGTAGAAAACGGATGGGATGGGATGAATCTAAAAAAACCTGCCAAGAAGCCTCGAAAAACATGAAAGCTCATCTGCCCGCATTCAAGGTCAGATTTCTTTAAAAACGTTTGGAATATCACACATTGATCTGGCTCTAAATGAGACTAAATATCAGCATCCACAATGTAAAGGAACATGGGGAGATATTAAAAGAGCTGATGAACATCACTTGCTTTTTGGGGAAACAGGAGCTTGCATTTTGTGGCAATTATGTCAATTGAGAAAGAGAGACTTTTAAAACTCACAGAAAAAGTGAAAAAGGAGGACTTCTACAACAAAGTCTTAAAGATCTTTGTCCAGAAGGATAGGTAAATGGACTTCATTTACAGGTAAAGGTAAGATATACTTTCTAGTGCAGGGGTCCCCAAACCACGGCCCCGAGGCCCATACTTGCCAACCCTCCTTTTCCGGGAGACTCCCGAAATTCAGCGCCTCTCCCGAAAACCTCCCGGGACAAATTTTCTCCCGAAAATCTCCCAAAATTCAGGCGGAGCTGGAGGCCACGCCCCCTCCAGCTCCATGCGGACCTGAGTCCGCTTTCCCACAATATAAAGAACGTCTACAATAAAGCAGCCCGTCTGCCGTAAACAGCAATGTTGTGACACTCTTAAACAGGACAATACTGCCATCTAGTGCATTTGATGAAAGCACTTTTGTGCGTGCCACACAGCAATGCATAATCAGAGAGGGTGTTCAGCATGGTTAGAAAGATAGTGACAGAGAATAGAACAAGGATGGACAATTCAACCCTTAACTCAACAATGAGTAGATGAGTGTTATGTGTGTGTGTATATGTGTAAATAAATGAACACTGAAATTAAAGTATTTCTTTTATTTATATATATATATATATATATATATATATATATATATATATATATATATATATATATATATATATATATATATATATATATATATATATATATATATATATATATATATATATCTAGAATTCACTGAAAGTATATATAAATATATATATATATATATATATATGTATATATATACATATATATCCATCCATCCATCCATTTTCTACTGCTTATTCCCTTCGGGGTCGCGGGGATATATATATATATATATATATATATATATATATATGTATATGTATATATGTATATATGAAATACTTGACTTGGTGAATTCTAGCTGTAAATATACTCCTCCTCTCTTAACCACGCCCCCAACCACGCCCCCTCCCCAACCACGCCCCCTGTACCCACCCCCCACCCCCCACCTCCCGAAATTGGAGGTCTCAAGGTTGGCAAGTATGCTGAGGCCCCGTCTGAATAGATATATATATATATATATATGTATATATATATATATATATATATATATATATATATATATATATATATATATATATATATATATATATATATATATATATACAGACCTCTGCCAAATTGTTCCGACCCCCGAGTCAAAAAGTTTGGGGACCCCTGGTCTAGTGTCTGCTCTGCAGTGCTGTGTTAATTGTGTGCTAAGTGTGTTGAAATTTTTTATTCTAGCATCATACTGTGTGTTTTTGTGATTTTTGAGCCATTGCCATTGCATCATACTGTCATGTTTGTAAATCTGACTTGTGAGTCAGTGCCTCTCCAACCTCAAACCTTACTGTATGTCACTGATTACATGTATCTGCAATATTGGCATCTATGCTAAGTGTTGACCAAAGAACCGCCATTACATGTTATGCAGACCACAAGGAGGCTTTTTTTTAAATGTAACGACTCTTCAAGAGAGCTGTTCAAAAGACTCAGATCGCTCATGAAGCTCGCATCTCTTGTCTGCTGTTGATGTTCTTCTGTCCCCCCCCACCCCTAGCTTTTTTTTTTTGTCGGAAATCCCCCAGAGTGGAGCTGATTATTCACACTTGTGTTGCTTTTTGTCGTCAAACAGCGATGTGGGATAAAGAAGACATTAAGAATGTTCCCACAGTGCGCTGCAGATGGAGGGAGAGAGAGAGAGAGAGAAAGAGAGAGAGGGAGAGAGAGAGGGTTCGAATGCGCAGACCTCCTTGTCTCACGCCAAACACTGAGAATAATGCAGACAAACAGCAAATAAAGGACAAATATAATATCTGATGAACTCATATTTTTGCCGGATTCATTTCTGCAAAACATCTTTTGCAGCGGACACGTCACGCACACATGCGCATACCGGCTGACGCATCGTTTCATCGGCGATTTTTTTTTTTTTTTCTCTTTGCCGAGCTGAGGCATGCCTGTGGCGGATTAATTAGTTGCACCGCATTCAACAGTGTCGCTTAAAACATGCTCAGCTTTGGGAGGCTCCTGTTTTAAAGAGCGATTAAGGCATCACGATCCCAACCTGCAGGACTTGGACACTCTTTTTCTTCTTATTCTTCTTCTCGCCGCGGAGCTGCAAGAGTGAGGCGGCTCGCACGGAGCTAAAATCGGCGCACACTTTTGAACATTCCCCCCCCCCAAAAAAAATCACGCCTGCGTGGATTGATTTTATTTGTGCGTGTAAGTGTTTTTTTCCGTTGTTTTTTATTTTGATTTTTTAAAGATGAACTCCGCTCGCCTCTTTTTGTGATCCCGATTCGGATCGACGCAATCCAAAAAAAAAAAAAAAAAAAAAAAAAGGAGGGGAAGAGGAGCGGGAGGCGAGGTGAGACGCAGCCGAGAGATGTGAGGAGGTGATGCGGGTGTTTTCCAGCCGAGCCTCGGCGCAGGGGTCGCGTTTCAGCACCGGGGGAGAAGGGACAGCTCCTCACGCCGCAGCGCGCCAGCGGGAGAAGAAGGCGCCCATTTGTTCCTTGTTTTTTTTTTTTTTTTTTTTTTTTCCCCGCCAAGGTCAGATCATGTTTGGACTCTTCCTCTTTCAAGCCCGATTGACCCAGTGAGACGGCGAGGACGACAAAAGACGACCTCATCCGACCTTCCTCTGGGGGGGACTGACTCGACCGAACACACGTCCCGAGACCCCGGGGATGACTTGAGAAAAATGCTGCTCTGGGTCGTCCTGCTGAACGCGGCTCTCTGTGTTGCCAGCGGGAACGTGACAAGGGACGTCTGTAAGGAGCAGATCTGCTCCTGCGACGAGGTGGAGGGCGACGTGCACGTCGGCTGCGAGAAGCGGAGCTTCACCACGCTGCAGCACCTCGCCGGGCCGAGCTCGCATTTCTACCACTTGCTGCTGCACGGCAACTCTCTGTCCAGGCTCTTCCCCAACGAGTTCGCCAACTTTTACAACGCCGTCAGCTTGCATTTGGAGAGCAACGGGCTGCACGACATCGTCCCTGGTGCCTTTCTGGGGCTGCAGCTGGTCAAAAGGCTGCACATAAACAACAACAAGATCCGCTCCTTCCGGAAGAGCACGTTCCTAGGACTGGACGACTTGGAGTACCTCCAAGCTGATTTTAATCTCCTGAGGGACATTGACCCGGCCGTGTTCCGGGACCTGAATAAACTTGAAGTGTTGATACTTAACGACAACCTCATCAGTGCGCTGCCCATAAACGTGTTCCAGCATGTGCCCATTACGCATCTCGACCTGCGAGGGAACCGGATCAAAACGGTGCCTTACGAGGGGATCCTCGAGCAGATCCCAGGCATCGTGGAGGTCCTGCTGGAGGACAACCCGTGGGACTGTAACTGCGACTTGGTCTCCCTCAAGGAGTGGCTGGAGAACATACCCCCCAACGCGCTCATCGGCAGGGTGGTCTGCGAGGCCCCCACCAGGCTGCAAGGCGGAGACCTGAACGAGACCTCCGAGGCGGAGCTGTGTCCCTCGCAGAACGGCGGCGCAGACACCAGCTTGGCGGCCCCTCCCACCCAGGACGAGGCGTCGGAGCCGGTGGCGCACAACGGCCCGCGTCCCACGCCGACGCCCGGCGGCCACGGCGCCAAAAGCCGCTCCAAATCCCGCGAGAACTGGCAGCTCAAGATCAAACCCACCGCCGGCGCCGGCGGGGAGCCGCTGCACAACGCCACCTGCCCCCAGCCGTGCAACTGCAAGCTGGTGGGCTCCAGGCAGGGTCTGGGGGTCAACTGCGAGGGCAAGAAGATCGAGAGCTTAGCCAACCTCAAACCGAGGCCGCAGCTGGCCCACGAACTGAACATGCGAGACAACAACATCCACGCGGTGAAAAGGAGCCAGCTGCTCGGCTACGCCAGCCTCAACCTGCTCGATCTGGGCGGCAACAACATCAAGGCCATCGACAACGGAACCTTCCAGAACCAGACGGAGCTGCGGTGGCTGTACATGGATAAGAACTACCTGGATACTCTCGTGGCCGAAATGTTCGTGGGCCTGCTCAACCTGGAATATCTCAGTTTGGAATACAACGACATCCAGCTGGTGGTGGCCGGCGCCTTCAGCCCCATGCCCAACTTGAGGGTTCTGTTCCTGAACAACAACTTGCTCAAGTCTTTGCCAGTGGATGCTTTCCTCGGGATTTCTTTGTCCAAAATCAGCCTGCATAACAATTACTTCTCGTACCTGCCGGTGGTCGGCGTGCTGGAGCAGCTCAACTCCATCATTCAGATCGATTTGCACGGGAACCCCTGGGATTGCTCGTGCAACATCGTGCCCTTCAAGCGTTGGAGCGAGAAACTCGGCGCCGACGTCATCGTGAGCGACCTCAAGTGCGAGTCGCCGGAGGAGTTCTGGAAGCGCGACTTCCGCTACGTGAGGAACGACCTCATGTGCCCCCGACTCTACGAGCGCGCGCCCCCACCCACCCCCGTGTCCAAAAACAGCACTTTCACGCTGGACTCGGGCACGCGCTCCAACTCTTACCTGGAGCCCAACCGGGTCTCCATCTCGGTGCTGGTCCCCGGATTGCTGCTCGTGTTTGTCACGTCGGCGTTCACCGTGGTGGGGATGCTCGTCTTCATACTGCGCAACCGCAAGCGGTCCAAACGGCGGGAGGGGAACTCGTCCGCCTCCGAGATCAACTCCCTGCAGACGGTGTGCGACTCCTCGTACTGGCACAGCGGGCCCTACCACGCGGACACGGGCCCGCACCGGGGCTTTGATTGCACCACACACCTTTCCACGACAAACGACGCGTGAAGAGAAGGACGCGCGGACCGGCGCCCAGACAAACCTCAATACGGGTGTGGTTCCGGCTTTTGTTTTCACGGCGGCCCCAGCAGTGTATATTCTGTACATGACAATCCCGCTCCCACCCTTTGAACCTGGCTAACACCCCCCTTTGTACCTGGGATATCTGCCGCAATCGGACTCTGTATCAGACATAGACGATATATACATATGTGTGTGCGTATATGTATGTATGTATGTATGTACAGTATATGTATATATGTATGTATATATGTATGTATATATACATATATGTATATATATATATATATATATATATATATATATATATATATATATATATATATGTGTATGTGTATATATATATGTATGTATATATGTATATATACATATACATGTATATATATGTATGTATGTATGTATGTATATATACATATATATGTATATATATATATATATATATATTTATATATAGATGTATATGTATATATGTATGTATATATACATATATATGTGTATATATATATATATGTATGTATGTGTATATATACATATATGTACGTATATATATACATATATGTATATAAACATACATACATATGTATATATATGTATATATATATATATATATATATATATATATATATATATATATATATATATATATATATATATATATATATGAGCGTACAGTTGAATTGAAAGGAGTCGAGTGTGCGCTGGGTAATGGTGCACGAGAGCATGAATGTAAATGTAAATAGTCGGGCCGATGTATCATAATGTGCATGATGATATTTCCGCATGGTTTCTACACGCCATGACCACCGACGAGGAGGAGGCAAAAAAAAAGAAAGAAAAAAACCCTTTCATGCTCCGTCAATATGATGACCATATATATAGATATTATGAGAGTTACATATATATATGACTATAACAAAAAGTGCCATTTCTCTATTTTTGTGAACTTGCAGTTGCGATTTGTATTTGTTGTTTTCAACCTGCTTGGAGAGAAAAGGGGGCGGGGCTGGGGTGATTATTGTTGGTTGATATCAGAAAGGATGTGATGCTGTCAGTGCATGTTTCCTTTTTTTTTTTTTGTTGTTGTTCGTTTTGATTGTCGGTGAATATCGGGGTTATTTATACGGTACTGGATGGCGGAGGTGTAGCCCCCCCCCCCCAAATCCCTTTTGGAGACAGAACACTGCCAGTAAGTTTCAATAATGGAAAAAATACACTAAAACAAGTATCGGTGCTAAAAATGGGATTGATTGAGGAGCCATTCTTTTTAAAGAGCCGTTCAAAAGAGTGGATCGTTGTTATAGCTCTTTTACTTTATCAAATAAAGAGTAGCAGTTATACGATACGATGTGGATCAAAGTAATTCCAATTGACAACGATATTAGTCTATTTGTAGGATTTTTTGTAAAATATCGTCGGGTTTTCATTGTAAACATTCCACAAGGTGGCGCCATATTCCCATGCTTTGCTATTTTAAATTTTTAGAATTTTCCCTTAACTAAAACAAAATATTTACAAACACTAAGTAAGAACAAAATGTGTCTGAAAAGTGAACGTACAACTAGAATAAAAACTAGGACGTGATAAAAATGGGATTACACAATTGCTGTATCTGGACATGCATAAAAAAACGGCTCGCAAATGAAAGACTCGCAACTGTGAATCTGTTTTCACCGGCTACCTAAAAAGATTCAAATCGTTTGCGAACATCTCATCTCTAGTTTAACGAATAAAACACAAACATTTAAAAAACACTACATTTTTTTTTAGCACTCGCACTGTTTTGTTTTCTCAATTGTTACTGGTTTTTACTCTCAACTTTATGTTTTTCATATTCACGCCTCTTTTCGTTGTCACTTTCAACTTGCTGGCACTGTTTTTACGTGAAGGGGGAGGGGCTGAGGGCGGGACCTGGAGAGCGAGAACACACTTTCGGGTTTTTGGGAGAGTCTCAGCTACAGACATATGGGAACTTACAGTTCGAATCGATTCGGGTTCCTGGGCCGACGATTTAATTTAGAACCTTGATTCAAACAGATTCTTGATATATATATATATATATATATATATATATATATATATATATATATATATATATATATATATATATATATATATATATATATATATATATATATATATATATATATATATACATATATATATATATATATATATATATGTATGTATATATGTACATACATATATGTATATATACATGTATGTACATATATGCATATGTATTTATGTATATAAACATACATATATGTATTTATGTATATATATATACATACATATATATATATATATATATATATATATATATGTATGTATATATGTACATACATATATGTATATATACATGTATGTACATATATACATATGTATTTATGTATATAAACATACATATATGTATTTATGTATATATATATACATACATATATATGTATTTATGTATATGCATAATGTATATATATATATATATATATATATATATATATATATATACATACACACATTTATATACATGTATACACGTATATGTATATACATAGATACATATATATATACACATTTATATACATGTATACACATATATGTACATACATAGATACATATATATACATATATGTTACACAAGTCTGATTTATGAAGGTCTTCTCAAATCGATTTTTGAAAATTATGAATCAATTCATAGTTGTAATAATATACTGTATAGATGCCACATATATACGTGAGTCTTACGACAACTCATGATGTAATTCCGGTTCCTGGGGTGGATTTGGTTCAGAATTGATTCTCATTTGAAACCGATTCTTGTTCCAAACAAATTCTTGCAATTTTACAAAAGCTTAACTTGGCTGCTGGACTTATGACGAATATGTGCAGTAAGTAAGCGCAAAAATGGTTTAAAAATATCTTATTTTTTTATGGATTAATGAAAAAAATGACTTAATAAATACAGTAAGAATCTCAATTTGGATGTGAATCGATTGGTTTTTTTTAGCACCCCGATTATAATGCAAATACGCCGCCTTAAACATCATTTAAATGAAATGTATTTTGATTTGAAGTGAATGTGTGTGCGCATTAAATCAAATCTCTTTTGAACTAAAACGCTTTATGAAGTCGACGGTATATTTGCTCGAATGTTCATTTTAAATAAAGGAACACAATAAGGCACTTTCATGTCCTTGCATTCGTTGGCCTCGACCAATCCGGTGTCTCTATGTGTCATACACATCTATGCGCTGAGCTCTAAGCATTGCCAGTATACTGAAAGAGGAAAAATAAGAGAAGGGAAGAATTGGATACTTTAAAAAAAATCCTGAAAAACATATAACACAAAAAATATTGCATTTTTTTTTTTTAATGTTTTTTTTTCTACCAATTCTTGTTTAACTTGTTGTTTTTTTACAATGCCCAAAACTTACTGGCAGTATTTTGGCTCCGAACCCATCACCTTTTCTTTCTGAATGTATACAGTGTTATTATTACTATTTTCGTTTTTAATTTTTACTTGAATGGCGTGCCAATTGTTGACTCCATGGCGACATGCGTATGCGCATGACGTCACTCGGATGCTTCTGCTGCAAAAATCGATGTAGCTCAAATAATAGTTCCGTGGTTTATGTGTGTCTATGAATATACAGTAAATAGCCTGCGTCGGGTAGGGGAGGGGGTGGGAGTTCAAACTGAAACATGTCACTGGGGGGTTTGTACCATCCTATTTTTTCAACAACGGAGCGAGAATGAGTCCATCGATGTAAACAGTGCAGGTAAATATAGCATAGGCAGCTTTTTATTGTGAGAAACGCTTTCCTCCATACATACAAATACATTTTGTCTTTTATTGTGAAGGTTTTTTGTTTTTTTACCAAAGCTATCTAACCTTGTACAAACAAGTCATTGTATTTACAACATGATGTGCTTGAGCTACGCTGCACTGGGGGACGATTCCGTGCTTTTAAAAACAAAAAAAAGGTGGATTGTGCGGTTGCGGAGGAATGTGGCCTGTCCTTGTGTAGAAGAAGCGCAAAAGATGGCGCCGACTGGGTGACGCAAGAGGCCTTTTTTGCCACGCCATGTCGGCTGTGACACTTACTGTGCCACTAATGCATATGTGTGTTAGGCTGTGTAAAAAACAACAACAACAACCCTATAACACCCTTCATGACACTCCCTGGTTTTAATTCGATTTTTGTAAAGGGCTCCAAAGTAGAAAGACCAAATTAAATGCAATTCACTTTAGGGGCCTTAAAGAGGAACTACACTTTTTTTTGGGAATGTTGCCTATTGTTCACAATCTTTCTGAAAGGCAAGAAGACAAAAGTTTTTTATTTTTTTTTTGCATTTTAACATTTGAAATCAACTTGTTTTTGGTGGCTAGCAGTGCAAAAATGCATTTAAAAACCGCCAACAACACTTTGTTTACGTTGTGTAACCGGTATAATAACCAAGCTGTAGCAACTTTGTTATTGTAAGAGCGAACACTGAGGTGCGCTCCGGTGTTACCTGTAAAAGCTCGCTACGGAAAGAGATAAACTAGCAAGTGCGTCAACACGAAGCGCATTTGAGTTTGTTTTTGATTGATTGATTGAGACTTTTATTAGTAGGTTTCACAGTGAAGTACATATTCCGTACAATTGACCACTAAATGGTAACACCCGAATAAGTTTTTCAACTTGTTTAAGTCGGGGTCCACTTAAATTGATTCATGATACAGATATATACTATCATATATACTATCATCATAATACAGTCATCACACAAGATAATCATCAAGGTGTATACATTTAATTATTTACATTATTTACAATTCGGGGTGTGGAGGGGGGGGGGGGGGGGGGGGGGTTAGGTTTGGTTGTTATCATCAGTCATCAACAATTGAGAACAGAGAAATGGATATTGAAACAGTGTAGGTCTGACTTGGTAGGATATGTACAGCAAGTAGTGGACATAGAGAGAGAGAGAGAGAGAGGGATCAGAAGGCATAAGAAAATAATCTACATTTGATTGTTTACATTTGATTATTAACAATCCGGGAGGGTGTTAGTTTAGGGTTGAAGTTGCCTGGAGGTGTACTTTTATTGCGGTTTTGAAGGAGGATAGAGATGCCCTTTCTTTTATACCTGTTGGGAGTGCATTCCACATTGATGTGGCATAGAAAGAGAATGAGTTAAGACCTTTGTTAGATCGGAATCTGGGTGTAACGTGGTTAGTGGAGCTCCCCCTGGTGTTGTGGTTATGGCGGTCATTTACGTTAAGGAAGTAGTTTGACATGTACTTCGGTATCAGGGAGGTGTAGCGGATTTTATAGACTAGGCTCAGTGCAAGTTGTTTTACTCTGTCCTCCACCCTGAGCCAGCCCACTTTAGAGAAGTGGGTAGGAGTGAGGTGGGATCTGGGGTGGAGGTCTAGAAGTAATCTGACTAGCTTGTTCTGGGATGTTTGGAGTTTCGATTTGAGGGTGTTGTAGGTGCTAGGGTACCAGGAGGTGCATGCGTAATCGAAAAAGGGTTGAACGAGAGTTCCCGCTAGAATCCTCATGGTGCTTTTGTTGACCAGAGAGGAGATTCTATAGAGAAATCTCGTTCGTTGGTTGACCGTTTTGATTACCTTGGTTGCCATTCTACAGAGTTCAGCACTGAGGATTTTCTCCACCTGTGACTTGTCCTTGTTTGATACCAGTAATGCACAAAACGACGCAATAAGACACCAATCTGTGCTGACTGAAAAACATGAACAATCATATTACAGTGTCTGTAGAGTATTAGCCCACATTTCATGTTTTGGTTGTACACAGCTAGCCAGACAGTGTATGTACTGTAGTTGTAGTAACAAGTCAATATCAAAGTGTGACTCAGTTGTCCATTTGGTCCAGCTGGCCGGGGACGTTTTTTCCTCTTTATTCGGATAAGCACTCCATTTATGTCGAAATAACTTGGCTTCAAGTTCCACATTTTGCAGTTTCGAGTTAATTTCACCTCACTCTCTCGGCTTCCGTCTGCTCCAACGTCTCACTCTTCCTTCATGCTCTCTTCTCGAAGCAGCAGTTCATCCTCCGTATATTCAGCTTCAAAAAAGTTAGGTTGTGAATCCTCATTTGTCTAAAAATAGTCATTTGTGATGTTTGTTTCTAAATCTGCCATGATCAGAAGAAACACACGACTTTGACGCCAGAAGTCGGAAGTGAGCTGCTATGGAAACGGAAGTCAATTATTTCCGGCAATGATTAAATCATGTTACATATTGTTATGAACGTTTCTGTTACTACATTATGTATAGACTTGCAGTGTGTATGTGAAACGTTGATGGAGGGTTTGGAAGTTGATTCTTGTTAGCAGCATCTTCCAAGCGTTTTTGTTGTCATCTTTAAAATCCCAAAACGTAAAAAATAAATAAATATATATATATATATATATATATATATATATATATATATATATATATATATACAGTACAGGCCAAACATTTGGACACACCTGCTCATAACAATGTGTTTTCTTTATTTTCATGACTATTTACATTGTAAATTGTCACTGAAGGCATCAAAACTATGACACCTGTGAAGTGCAAACCCCTTTCAGGTGACTACCTCTTGAAGCTCATCGAGAGAATGCCAAGAGTGTGCAAAACAGTAATCAGAGCAAAGGGTGGCTATTTTGAAGAAACATGTTTTCAGTTGTTTCACCTTTTTATTTTTTTGTCAAGTACATAACCCCACATGTGTTCATTCATAGTTTTGATGCCTTCAGTGACAATCTACAATGTAAATAGTCATGAAAATAAAGAAAATGCATTGAATGAGGTGTGTCCAAACTTTTGGCCTGTACTGTGTATATATATATATATATATATATATATATATATATATATATATATATATATATATATATATATATATATATATATATATATATATATATATATATATATATATATATATATTTTGTCTTCTTGTCTCCCAACATGATTGTGAATGATAGGCAACATTCCAAAAAAAAGTACAGTTCACCTTTAAGCGGTGAGCCGAAAACTGGTTGGCCAACTGTAAATGTCCCAGTGAGCAAATGACGCTGTCCATGGTGCTGAATCACTTCCTCTGTTCTCTGCGAGAAGGAGCGCAGCCATTTGCATCGATGCACTTTTAACCCCTTCCCGTGTGCGATAGAGAAAACGCGTCAAGTGTGGTTCCGACGCAGAGGCGCCGAATGACTCGAGTCATCTGCAACCGTTGGCTTTGTAAGCCCGAGTCCTTTTTCCCAGTGCCGGATTGGCAGACGCTAATCATCTTCCCGAACTCTCCCTTCTGTCCCTCCATGAGGTTTTTTGATGATACCACGGGCCCGTGTGATATTTGTTACCATGTTCAAATGCTGTGTGTTTCCGACGACATTTTTATGCTTTGCAATATATGACCTGCTTCTATTTTGTTAAATAAAGTGTGGTTGAGGTTGAGTGAAGCGATGTTTTTGATTCAAGCCGATTCCGATATCATTCATCCACGGGCGAGATCGGCCGATATCGATCTCATGTATCAACGGCAATTTTCTTAATGTATTTATGACGGGTGCTATTGACAGTGTAACAAAATCAACTTGTTTAATTTTTATTTTTATTTTTTTTTATCTTTTATTTTTTTTGCATCAAAAGTCGTGATGTTTTGAGGCTTTCTTTTTTTGGGGGCTATAAACTTGAATCCACTTGTATGAATTTGTTATCAATATTTTAAGTGTTCCTTGAAAAGCACAGGATTTCAACAAAAAAAACGTGGAAAACAAATACCGTACTGATGTTTTACTCATTTTATACCTCACAGAGGTATAAAATGAGAGAGTAGACACTAGATGGCAGTAAAAGCACCTACTCAGAGCTCATTTTCTATTACATCCTGTTTGGATTTTTTAAAACTAATGATAGTATGAATTATAAAAAAAAATGGCAGTCTTTCTAGGTGTTTTGTTCCAACATATTTACACTGGTACATTAAAATTGGGATTCATAGCGCACATTTTTGTTAGTAAATGAGACGATGAGAGATTATCATCACACTTCAACAACTCTAACATATAAATGCTGCCTCTTTGCTTGGTCAGCATTGCAAATTAAAACTAATTGTCTTACCCTGAATATATAAATGTTTCAGAGGTCATTTTCTATTACATCCTGTTTGGATTATTTCAAAACTAATAATAGTATGAATTATAAAAAAACGGCAGACATTCTCCGTGTTTTGTTCCAACATATTTACACTGGTACATTAAAAGCGGGATTCATAGCGCACATTTTTGTTAGTAAATGAGACGACGAGAGATTATCATCACACATCAACAACTCTAACATATAAATGCTGCCTCTTTGCTTGGTCAGCATTGCAAATTAAAACTAATTGTTTTACCCTGAATAAATAAATGTTACATAAATACATATAAACTACAACGTACATGTATATATACTACATTGCAGAAGGCTCAGCACTTTAGACAGGAGCTGGAAGTAAGTTTGAGCTACTGTGCATTGGTGATGTGCGATACCACTGCTTTTCTTCCTGATCCGGTGAGAATTCAGGCTGGTATCGGCAATACCGATCCGATAGTTTGTGCAAATATACAGGTAAAAGCCAGTAAATTAGAATATTTTGAAAAACTTGACTTATTTCAGTAATTGCATTCAAAAGGTGTAACTTGTACATTATATGTATTCATTGCACACAGACTGATGCATTCAAATGTTTATTTCATTTAATTTTGATGATTTGAAGTGGCAACAAATGAAAATCCAAAATTCCGTGTGTCACAAAATTAGAATATTGTGTAAGGGTTAAATTTTGAAGACACCTGGTGCCACAAACTAATCAGCTGATTAACTCAAAACACCTGCAAAGGGCTTTAAATGGTCTCTCAGTCCAGTTCTGAAGCCTACACAAACATGGGGAAGACTTCAGATTTGACAGCTGTCCAAAAGGCAACCATCGACACATTGCACAAGGAGGGAAAGACACAAAAGGTTATTGCTGAAGAGGCTGGCTGTTCTCAGAGCTCTGTGTCCAAACACATTAATGGAGAGGCAAAGGGAAGGAAAAACTGTGGTCAGAAAAAGTGTACAAGCGATAGGGATCACCGCGCCCTGGTCAAGATTGTGAAAAAAAAAACATTCAAAAATGTGGGGGAGATTCAGAAGGAGTGGACAGCTGCTGGAGTCAGTGCTTCAAGATCCACCACCAAGAGACGCTTGAAAGACATGAGTTTCAACTGCCGCATACCTCGTGTCAAGCCACTGTTGACCAAGAAACAGCGCGAAAAGCGTCTCACCTGGGCTAAGGAAAAAAAGAGCTGGACTGCTGCTGAGTGGTCCAAAGTCATGTTTTCTGACGAAAGCAAATTTTGCATTTCCTTTGGAAATCGAGGTCCCAGAGTCTGGAGGAAGACAGGAGAGGCACAGGATCCACGTTGCCTGAAGTCTAGTGTAAAGTTTCCACCATCAGTGATGGTTTGGGGTGCCATGTCATCTGCTGGTGTCGGTCCACTCTGTTTCCTGAGATCCAGGGTCAACGCAGCCATCTACCAGCAAGTTTTAGAGCACTTCATGCTTCCTGCTGCTGACCTGCTCTATGGAGATGGAGATTTCAAGTTCCAACAGGACTTGGCGCCTGCACACAGCGCAAAATCTACCCGTGCCTGGTTTACGGACCATGGTATTTCTGTTCTAAATTGGCCCGCCAACTCCCCTGACCTTAGCCCCATAGAAAATCTGTGGGGTATTGTGAAAAGGAAGATGCAGAATGCCAGACCCAAAAACGCAGAAGAGTTGAAGGCCACTATCAGAGCAACCTGGGCTCTCATAACACCTGAGCAGTGCCAGAAACTCATCGACTCCATGCCACGCCGCATTAACGCAGTACGGTAATTGAGGCAAAAGGAGCTCCAACCAAGTATTGAGTATTGTACATGCTCATATTTTTCATTTTCATACTTTTCAGTTGGCCAACATTTCTAAAAATCCCTTTTTTGTATTAGCCTTAAGTAATATTCTAATTTTGTGACACACGGAATTTTGGATTTTCATTTGTTGCCACTTCAAATCATCAAAATTAAATGAAATAAACATTTGAATGCATCAGTCTGTGTGCAATGAATAAATATAATGTACAAGTTATACCTTTTGAATGCAATTACTGAAATAAATCAAGTTTTTCAAAATATTCTAATTTACTGGCTTTTACCTGTATTTAATGTGTCCGCTGTAATTTAAAACAGTTGTGTATTTCAAATGATAGCGTACCTCAAAATATACTTAAATTATGAACAACGTTTAGTTAGTTAGTTAATTAAAACATACAATAATATGAACTTATGAATTAATTAATTTGAAAAATTACAACAACCATGATAAACACTCTTAAATATGTAACTGAACATTATTATTTTTAATACAGGCAGATTGTTTTGTTATTTAATCCCACAGTTACATAATTGTATTATTAATATTTGTATCCATATTTAAAGGGGGGAGGGGGGGAGAGAACAACAGTAAACGTGCAAGAAAAAAATAGCAACAAAAAAAAAATCGGTATCTAATGAGAAAAAGCTGAAATTTTCTAATTAATAATAAAATACTTAGTCACTTATAATACAAAGCTGACACAATATCTGTTTTTAGTATCAAAGTATCAAAATTATCGATATTTTGATTTGAGGATCGATATTAGAGCATACACATCTGGCATCAGTGGTATCGATATTTCAGTATCGATCCGTACATCACTGCTGTACTCGGGAGGATCCTTTGTTTGGTTGCCCTAAAAGTCTTCCCTCGCACAGTGTTCCCTAAATTTGTGAAAATGAACAAAAACAACATAAGATTTTGTGAAAATAAAAACATCGATCAGTCTAGTAATGATCGCATATTGATAGGATCCTTGGTATCGACACCAGCGATGTATTTTATAGGTATTTCCAAACACCATTTCATACATGTTTGGGGTCCCTGCTCCTTCTGTTCTTCAGTTTGGGGGTCTTCGGTCAGGAAAACGCTGAAGACCTACTCACTGTGTAACATGTTTAACCTCGTCCTCCATTGATAATGCTACTTGATAATGATACTTTCTAGGAAATGTAGTTAATTTTCCACAATGGAGGTGATGATTAGTTACTTAGGGGAGTGGCTCCACACTGTGAAGGGCAGTGGTGTCCAAAGTGCGGCCCCGGGGCCATTTGCGGCCCACAGCTATTTTTTAATTGCCCGTCGCACATTCTAAAATATCATTACACAGACAAAAAAAACATGAATAAGACAGCAAATAAGTGTAAAGTAATAGAACAAAGTTGATATATTGTTGTTAAAAATTAAGTAGCACCGATACAGATAACTTCCTGCTCCTTAAGAACAGTACCAGTAACCAATTCACTTATTTACATCTGTTATTTTCTAAATGTAGATTTAAATGTAGTTTGTTTGTAATTGGCTTTGCGGCAGACATTTATTATTATTATTTTTAGCACCTAACATTTTTTTGTCAAATTACAGCGATGCTGGTGAGTGAGTTTGATGTGTTGACGCGCAATGTTTGGCGCAAATATCCACTAGAAACGTCTTCCCCTGAAACGCTGGAGAAGTCCCAAACAATTGACACCTTTGTTTGTTCACAACGAGCTCTGGGGAAGTTTCCAACACGAGTGGGAGAAACGGAGCGCTTGATTTGCTCACCATAACCCGCCTACAGCACAGAATGGGTAATCTCGCCTCATTGGAGTGTTTTTTCTTAAATTATTTTTTATTTCTTAGGGGCAATTTTTTATGCTATTTGATTCATCCCAAGGTTTGCACAAGTCATTAAAAAGCATTAAAAGTAATTAAATGGATTTAACGAAAATTAAAGTCTTAAATGGCATTAAAAAAAATCATTAAATACAATGCCTAACGGCATTAAAAAAATGTCGTATAATTGCAATTGACAAAAAACAGACAACAAAACAAACCACCCGACCCAGTTTTTCCAATGGGGTCAAAACAACTGCACTTTAAGATGTCCGATATGTATTGAAGGACAATTTATGCTAACAGAAAATATTATTTGTTGTGTGTTTACCTATTTAGCATGATTAAGTTAATGACCATCTAAATACATTGGTAAATTATATTTCATGTTTATTGCTTTTGAAAGGGTTACTTGCTTTATTATTATATATCATATCATTTGGCCACAGTTAATGTAGATTTTTCAACAATTCAACATTATTATTGTCAAATGCTTACAATGTTGTCCATACAGACCGTTAAATACTTTTGACTATTTATAGTAGGGATCTGCAGGAGGACACAGGCATTGCATTTGTTTTAAGTTGCATTAAAAAAACATTTAATTTGATTTGTTGATACCTGCAGGAACCCTGTATCCGTGTGGCGTCATAACTACTCGTATCGAAACGATATTTATATATGTATGCTTCGATAATGAAAAACAGCAAAATGTTCCACCACAACAACAACAACTAAGTATCAGTAAAAATGAATCGTCTTTTGTGATCAGCAATAATCAACAATGGCCAATCAAGTACTATTTTGCAAAAAAAACCAGCCAATATTGATTTTTGGCCTATCCCCTAATTAAGGATTTTTAATTGTATTTCGATTCTGTTACATCTTGTGTCGGCATTGACGATCCAAAAACAACTGTTCTGGTTTAATCCATATAATATATGTTTACTTTTAATCCAACTAAATTCCTGTTTATTTTGGCACTTTAGTAAAATAAAGCAATTATAACGTACATGTTTGTGCTGTGCCCGACACACACACACAAAAAAACATTCATTTCAGTCATTGCCTGTAGCTGTTGAAAAAAAAACAAAAAAAAAACAGTGACTTGCTGAGCACACAACACTACAGCACTGTTGTGGCCCAGTAGTGACCCCCCCCCCCCCCCCCCCCCCCTCCCGCCCCCCTTTTGGTGCACTTCCTGCTAAATCTTAGTGGTGTTTGGTTGAAAATGGAGACATTTGATCCACAGGCTTTTGTGCTTGTGCTTCTTCTCTGCTTTCAGTGGTGCTTCTCATCAAAGACAGCAAGTCATCGGCAGTAATTCCCCATTCCAGAACAGAAGACCCTTTCCGGTTCCAGCATAAAATGACAAAATCCGCCTTCAGGATCAACTGGAATAAAGATTCAGTGACCTCTGACCTCACAAATGCTCTTTATGAATTGAACAACATTCTCACACCCCCATATGTTCCTCTTTGAAGCATATATTTCCTCCATACTCACTTCATGTAGAGGTCAATGCGACTATAGGTGCATTAAAAAAAAAACATGTTTTTCAAACTTGCTAAGGTGTTTCAAAGGAAAAATTAATCTTTTTTATTTACAAACCTCGTTTCCATATGAGTTGGGAAATTGTGTTGGATGTAAATATAAACGGAATACAATGATTTGCAAATCATTTTCAACCCATATTCAGATGAATATGCTACAAAGACAACATATTTGATGTTCAAACTGATAAGGTGAAGTGAAGTGAATTATATTTATATAGCGCTTTTTCTCAAGTGACTCAAAGCGCTTTACATTGTGAAACCCAATATATAAGTTACATTTAAACCAGTGTGGGTGGCACTGGGAGCAGGTGGGTAAAGTGTCTTGCCCAAGGACACAACGGCAGTGACTAGGATGGCGCAAGCGGGGATCGAACCTGCAACCCTCAAGTTGCTAACACGGCCGCTCTACCAACCGAGCTATACCGCCCCAAAATAAACTTTTTTTTTTTTTTTTTTGCAAATAATCATTAACTTTAGAATTTGATGCCAGCAACACGTGACAAAGAAGTTGGGAAAGGTGGCAATAAATACTGATAAAGTTGAGGAATGCTCATCAAACACTTATTTGGAACATCCCACAGGTGAACAGGCAAATTGGGAACAGGTGGGTGCCATGATTGGGTATAAAAGTAGATTCCATGAAATGCTCAGTCATTCACAAACAAAGATGGGGCGAGGGTCACCACTTTGTCAACAAATGCGTGAGCAAATTGTTGAACAGTTTAAGAAAAACCTTTCTCAACCAGCTATTGCAAGGAATTTAGGGATTTCACCATCTACGGTCCGTAATATCATCAAAGGGTTCATAGAATCTGGAGAAATCACTGCACGTAAGCAGCTAAGCCCGTGACCTTTGATCCCTCAGGCTGTACTGCATCAACAAGCGACATCAGTGTGTAAAGGATATCACCACATGGGCTCAGGAACACTTCAGAAACCCACTGTCAGTGACTACAGTTGGTCGCTACATCTGTAAGTGCAAGTTAAAACTCTCCTATGCAAGGCGAAAAATGTTTATCAACAACACCCAGAAACGCCGTCGGCTTTGCTGGGCCTGAGCTCATCTAAGATGGACTGATACAAAGTGGAAAAGTGTTCTATGGTCTGACGAGTCCAAATTTCAAATTGTTTTTGGAAACTGTGGACGTCGTGTCCTCCGGACCAAAGAGGAAAAGAACCATCCGGATTGTTATAGGCGCAAAGTTGAAAAGCCAGCATCTGTGATGGTATGGGGGTGTATTAGTGCCCAAGAAATGGGTAACTTTCACATCTGTTAAGACGCCATTAATGCTGAAAGGTACATACAGGTTTTGGAGCAACATATGTTGCCATCCAAGCAATGTTACCATGGACGCCCCTGCTTATTTCAGCAAGAGAATGCCAAGCCACGTGTTACATCAACGTGGCTTCATAGTAAAAGAGTGCGGGTACTAGACTGGCCTGCCTGTAGTCCAGACCTGTCTCCCATTGAAAATGTGTGGCGCATTATGAAACCTAAATTACCACAACGGAGATCCCCGGACTGTTGAACAACTTAAGCTGTACATTAAGCAAGAATGGGAAAGAATTCCACCTGAGAACCTTAAAAAATGTGTCTCCTCAGTTCCCAAACGTTTACTGAGTGTTGTTAAAAGGAAAGGCCATGTAACACAGTGGTAAACATGCCCTTTCCCAACTACTTTGGCACGTGTTGCAGCCATGAAATTCTAAGTTAATTATTATTTGCAAAAAAAAATAAAGTTTATGAGTTTGAACATCAAATATTTTGTCCTTGTAGTGCATTCAATTGAATATGGGTTGAAAAGGATTTGCAAATCATTGTATTCCGTTTATATTTACATCTAACACAATTTCCCAACTCATATGGGAACGGGGTTTGTATTCATTATTATTATTTCCAATGGTGAGCAACTCACTAACAGGCTTGTTGACTGAGTAGTCGCCTTGAATAATTCCCAAACTGTTGCTTCAAGACCACGACACACTAAGGGCCTGATCTATCCATCCATCCATCCATTTTCCACCGCTTATTCCCTTCGGGGTCGCGGGGGGCGCTGGAGCCTATCTCAAGATCCAAATAGGTGATAAAAAAAAAATTGGGTCTACTATCAGCAGACCGCATGTAAAATTGATAATAAGTGTACCAATTTCAATTCGATTTTTGCGTGGATACCAGCTGTTACCATGGAGACACTAATTTCCCCTCCACATATATGGCTTCATGTCGAACCAACCTGTCGTGTTTCGTCATGTTGTTGACATGCAGCACACAAATGTAAATGGTAAATGAGTTATACTTGTATAGTGCTTTTCTACCTTCAAGGTACTCAAAGCGCTTTGACACTATTTCCACGTTCACCCATTCACACACACACATTCACACACACATTCACACACTGATGGCGGGAGCTGCCAACCACGGCCCTAACCACGACCCCAGTGTTTTGCTCAAGGACACAACGGCTGTGACGAAGTTGGTAGAAGGTGGGGATTGAACCAGGAACCCTCAGGTTGCTGGCAAGGCCACTCTCCCATATAATATGAACAGGGGCGCCGGTAGGGATTTTGGGCCTCATGAAAATAATCTTTACAGAGCCCCCAACACAGTGTCATTATTTTTTCTGTATTATAATTTCATCATCATTAGGGGCCTCTCTGGGCCCCCCTCCATCATGGGCCCCGAGAATCCGTCTCCTTTACCCCCCCTTTTCGGCGCCCCTGAATATGAATCACCTGTTAAGCACGCCAACGGTGCTCTCAGGAGGCTCTACGGTGTTGTGATGGTGCGCCCGAAATGATCGAGATGCAAGAAAATGCATATTGCAAGAAGTATTATTATTATTTTTGTTTAATATAGGCGATATATTATAATATGTGAAAAAACCAAGACAGATGAAAAGAGATACAAGACAAGAACATTTCTGTACATATACAGGTGGAAGGGAATTCATATGGCCCCATTCATCGCAGTTACCTGACACACGAAACGTGAACAATTGGGTGGAGCTCTGTAAAAAAAAAAAAAAAAAAAAAAAAAAAAAAAAAAAAAAAAAAAAAAAAAAATGGTAGTAAAGGTAAAATATTCGGGAAAGAGAAAAAAAGCAGCTCCCAAACTAAGCTCCTATGGGGTAAGGGTTTCAGTTTGAGACCAGCAAAAAACTTTGAGCAAAAAAAAATCCCACAAACACTTAAACTTGCAACAGTGGGGCAAGGGGGCTTCTCCGTAAGCCATCGTATGGGTGTGTGTTTTGTCTATAAGCCTGGAGGCCGTGCCACAATCCGAAACAGAGTCAACATACCAGTAGGGTTGTACGGTATACCGGTATCATTAAAGTACTGTGGCACTAATGAACTAAAAACGGTACTATACTTAATTTGTATAGTATACTTTACTATACTGACTTTGTATAGTATACTACTATACTGACTTTATATAGTATACTATACTATGCTATACTATATTATACTCTACTCTACTGCCCTTGTATAGTATACTATACTATATTATACTATACTATACTGCCTTTGCTGCTCGGCATGTTGCAGAAACAGTGTGGAAAGGACAAAATGGCAAATAAAGGCACATCTACTGGCTAATAAAAAGGGTGCATGAAGCACAATATGGAGGTATTTGGCCTTTAAAACTATCGATCAAGGTGAGGCTGCAAGCTGTGCTTTAAAACACGCCTCGCCAAAGGTGGCAAGACAGTATTACCACCTGCGCTTCAAACTTGGGTAAACATTTAAAAAACAATTATCCAGGCCTGCAAAATTACAAACCCCGTTTCCATATGAGTTGGGAAATTGTGTTAGATGTAAATATAAACGGAATACAATGATTTGCAATTCATTTTCAACCCATATACAGTTAAATACGCTACAAAGACAACATATTTGATGTTCAAACTGATCAACTTTTTTTTTTTTGCAAATAATCATTAACTTTAGAATTTGATGCCAGCAACACGTGACAAAGAAGTTGGGAAAGGTGGCAATAAATACTGATAAAGTTGAGGAATGCTCATCAAACACTTATTTGGAACATCCCACAGGTGAACAGGCAAATTGGGAACAGGTGGGTGCCATGATTGGGTATAAAAGTAGATTCCATGAAATGCTCAGTCATTCACAAACAAGGATGGGGCGAGGGTCACCACTTTGTCAACAAATGCGTGAGCAAATTGTTGAACAGTTTAAGAAAATACTTTCTCAACCAGCTATTGCAAGGAATTTAGGGATTTCACCATCTACGGTCCGTAATATCATCAAAGGGTTCAGAGAATCTGGAGAAATCACTGCACGTAAGCAGCTAAGCCCGTGACCTTCGATCCCTCAGGCTGTACTGCATCAACAAGCGACATCAGTGTGTAAAGGATATCACCACATGGGCTCAGGAACACTTTAGAAACCCACTGTCAGTAACTACAGTCGGTCGCTACATCTGTAAGTGCAAGTTAAAACTCTCCTATGCAAGGCGAAAACCATTTATCAACAACACCAGAAACGCTGTCGGCTTCGCTGGGCCTGAGTTCATCTAAGATGGACTGATACAAAGTGGAAAAGTGTTCTGTGGTCTGACGAGTCCACATTTCAAATTTTTTTTGGAAACTGTGGACGTCGTGTCCTCCGGACCAAAGAGGAAAAGAACCATCCGGATTGTTATAGGCGCAAAGTTGAAAAGCCAGCATCTGTGATGGTATGGGGGTGTATTAGTGCCTAAGACATGGGTAACTTACACATCTGTGAAGGCGCCATTAATGCTGAAAGGTACATACAGGTTTTGGAGCAACATATGTTGCCATCCAAGCAACGTTACCATGGACGCCCCTGCTTATTTCAGCAAGACAATGCCAAGCCACGTGTTACATCAACGTGGCTTCATAGTAAAAGAGTGCGGGTACTAGACTGGCCTGCCTGTAGTCCAGACCTGTCTCCCATTGAAAATGTGTGGCGCTAAAATACCACAACGGAGACCCCTGGACTGTTGAACAACTTAAGCTGTACATCAAGCAAGAATGGGAAAGAATTCCACCTGAGAAGCTTAATTAATGTGTCTCCTTAGTTCCCAAACGTTTACTGAGTGTTGTTAAAAGGAAAGGCCATGTAACACAGTGGTGAACATGCCATTTTCCAACTACTTTGAGACGTGTTGCAGCCATGAAATTTTATGTTAATTATTATTTGCAAAAAAAAAATACAATTTATGAGTTTGAACATCAAATATCTTGTCTTTGTAGTGCATTCAATTGGATATGGGTTGAAAAGGATTTGCAAATCATTGTATTCCGTTTATATTTACATCTAACACAATTTCCCAACTCATATGGAAACGGAGTTTGTAGTTTTAGCCACCCTGTTGTGCCTATAGAGATATGTAGACGCGCACATGGCTTTTTGGCTTGATGCCAAATATTAGCGGAGTCAAAACCGCCCACATAGTGCAGACTAATGCAAGTGAAATGACTAAATGTTGTTAACAAATTGCCAAAAATGATTTTTTTTGTGGTCCTCTTTATTCTAAAAGTATGGAAAACTATCAAAATACATTTTGGCACCAACATATTGGTACCGGGACAAACCTAAATCCTAAATGTGTGTTCCACCACTTGGATGAAGAGAGCAGTTATGATTTTGGTTTTCCGAGCAAACAACTAAAAACTGAGGTTTGGGGCATTGCTTTCTCTAAACCATTGGCGTTGTTAGGCCTATTTTAGGGGGGCTCTAGCCCCCCTAAAATATTCTTAAGCCCCCCTAAATAATTTGGTGTTATATATATATACATATATATATTTTTTTCCCTTTCTTTTTCTTTTTTTTACAAATACATGCAGACATATTCATTATAAAGTGGCCCGAGTATGAGTTTAAATAAATAATCATATAACCTGTCATTATTCACTCAGTTTCCCCTCACTTCATAGCGTAAGGTAGAGAGCCACCTTAGCGCGTCGGTATCCAATCCATTCACTTGTTCATACAGAAAATGCCCACATCCCTCAAAACCAGTCCACATTTTCTCTGCGACCTTGCTTGCTTTGAAGCACGCAGCGCTGCAGAACAAACACGTGAACGGATGCAAAGTGGACATAAGAAACTTTTTCAAGAAAGTAAGTATTCATCACTGCTTGCAGAGGTGTGGACTCCAGTCACATGACTTGGACTGGAGTCAGACTCGAGTTATGAATTTGATGACTTTAGACTCGACTTTACAAAATGTAAAAATACTTGCAACTCGACTTAGACTTTAACATCAATGACTTGTGACTTCACTTGGACTTGAGCCTTTTGACTTGACAAGACTTGCTACTTTCCCCAAAACCCAACGATTAAAACGTTCAGGAGCGCTCCGTATCTTCCATTGTGTACGCATGTGTGTTACAGGGTGTGCGCTACCTGTCAGTACAACAGCCAATCAAATTACAATCACGTTATTTTCGTCCCACAGCATTCATCCAATCAAATTGCAGGAAACCCAATGGAGAAGAGCTCTCAAACAACGCGCCAGTGAGGAAAAATTATGCTAAAAATAGTTTTGTTCGGTATTAAAACTACGACTTGGTCAACAAAAAACTAATTGCAGTATGCAAAACATGCGGTTCGAAGATTACAGATGGAGACGCAACAACTTCCAACTTCGTTCGACATTTGAAGTTGTACAAAGAAGGGTACGTTTTGAATGTAAGATAACGTTTATTGGCTGAGTAACGTAACTTTTATTTGCTGTGTAGTTAAATCAGTGAGGCTGTAAACTCACTGCTAACGTTATAACCATAGACATCTTATAAGTAGACGCAGCATCGACCACTACTGCCTACTGGCGCTGACGAGACGAGACGCGCGGCCGCCATCTTGGAGTGGTGATCCACTCCACTCAGTGCAATTCATTTGGCAGGAGCAATGAACTGTCAGCGCATTTAATTCATTTTACCTCACTGAATACCACTGATTTTCACGCGCTTTTTTGTCATACGTGTAACTATGATAAAGGACACATGTTTTATTATTCATAGTTTACTTAACAGTAATATAATATTCTTATATGCTATAAGTGACCAGACGTCCAAGATCAAAACTAGGAATATAATCCCAGAGAAGGGGGAAAAAACGGTCAGCTATTTTTAAGTTGAAGAAACAATATGATTAGGTAATATATACAGGTGTACATCCTACATAAACAATGTATGGATATATTAGATATCTATATATCTTACAGACCAATACACTTTATCTCTGTTGCTGCAACAGCAGAGAGTTTATTCTGTCTTGACACTTTGTATTGATATGTTGTATTACAATCTTCCCTTAAATGATCATGTTTACAGTGATTGTTTTATATGTATTTTTCATGTATGTTGCTTTGGATAAAAGTGTCTGCCAAATACTTAAACATATATAAACACCTGAAAGTCTTTTTATCAGCTAAAACCACCAATCTGTTTCACTGTATTCAGAATAAAACCAAAGTCTGTCTTACCCAACAATGTTAGTATTTGAATATTGTTACTTGAAGACGTATTCCTGGTTACAATGATACTGTTAAGAGAGTATTGTTTTATATTTTGCCTAAAATTAGAATGCATCATAATCAGTGGTGGCTGGTGAATTTTGTTTTAGGTGCGGCTGAAAGTTTGTAAACCAAATACCTGTAGGGGCGTCATCCTCCCCCAGAAGATTTGTTTGTGATTTTCACATACAAATGTGAAAATTTTCAAAAACCAAGACATTTAATATAAAATGTAAAATGAATAAATACATAAAGAGAAAAAGAAAAAAAATGGTTAAAAGCCATCGTCCCGTGCATTTATTTTACCGTCCCCGGGACGACGCGACTACATTAATATCAAGCCCTGGAAGTTACATTTTATTGTTTGCATTATTTGTTTCAGCATTGCACTTTGAAGATGGTCCCTCAGCTCTTTGACAGCTTTGGCTCTTTTTCAGATCAGCAGACGGACTCTAAGTCTTTCTTATTTACAGTATACATAAACGTTTCTCATTTCTATTCAGACTTCCATATATATTTAATTTCCTTAACCGACTGAAATAATAATAATAACAATGAATAATTTCTAAGTCTTTGTTAGCCGTTTGTGAAGTTTTGTACTCGTGTGCTAGGTTCGCTCACATCCTGTTCATCTCCTGGGGGCTAAGCCCCCCCTGTCCTTAAAAGCTAGTGACGCCCCTACTCTAAACGCTTACATTTGTCTAAATACGGCCATGGACACAGATTATTGTGGGTTTTCATATTTCTGGGGGGCCTGGATTTGCAGTCCCTTTTCTCTCTCTTGAAATTACTTAATGTTGTTAACAAATTGCTACAATGTATGTTTTATCTTTAACAATGGAATGCTTTACCTGCTACATGTCTTATATGTGTAGTTCCAGCCTTAGTATTGTTTTTAGTATTTACGAATGATCTTATTTGTCTTAAAACACAGACAAAGAGTGGCAACCATAAATCAAGACATGTTTAATATAATGTCAACAAAGCTTTCTATCAAAATCTAACCTAATCCTATATCAGGCTAAATGTAATGTATACATTTGTAAATTGTTCTTTCAGTGCAACAAGAAAAGTCCAATGGGTTTAATGCCTTTTAATTATTAATTATTAGTTAAATCTTATAAAATTGTTCTTCGACTGCAATAAGAACCATATGTATCGTAAGATTTTTTGTTAAAATTAAGCCAAAAATGTTTTATTTTTTTGTGGTGCCCTTTATTTTAAAAGTATCGAAACACATGTTGGTACCAAAATATCAGGACAACCCTAAATCCCAAGTGTCTTTTTTAGATTTTTTTCAGAGCTTCTTTCGCTGCACTGGTCTCACTGGAGCGTTTCCAGCATGACCCAGCCAAGGCCATTGCAGAGGATTATTTTCGGTAAGTTGAGCAAACACATATATTCTGCATATTCATGAAAATCTAGGCGCTAAATAAGTTGTGCTCTCTGTTTCTTAAGAAACACAATCCTCTACGCACAAGCTTGGGAGATCAGCTTTGCGTGGGCTACCACAGTTTCATGTGTTTTATCCCAAGCAAACCTAAGCCTGCAACTGCCACACCATTTATAAAAAAAACACTTCCGTCTTGAAGCGTCAGTTGCTGAACCTTGTACCAAGTGTTTAACATGAGCGGGTGACAACGTTATTTGTTGATACGCAAACATGACCGACTAACATTTAATTACGAGCAATTTTCAGTGCAATAAGAAAACCCCAATAAGTTTAATGTCTTTTAATGAATAATTATTAGTTAAATATTCTAAAATTGTTCTTCGAGTTTAATAAAAACAAAATGTATCGTAAGATTTTTTTGTTAAAATGAAGCCAAAAAATTTTAGTTTTTTTGTGGCCCCCTTTATTTTAAAAGTATCGAAATACATTTTGGTACCAAAATATCGGGACAACCCTAAATCCCGGGTGTCTTTTTAAGATTTATTTCAGAGCTTGGCCACCATAAATCATGAAGCATTTCATATAATGTTAATACAGCTTTCTATACTATTCTAACCTAATCCTATATCAGAATAAATGTAATGTTTATTAGTTAAAGTTAAAAGTTAAAGTACCAATGATTGTCACACACACACTAGGTGTGGTGACATTTGTCCTCTGCATTTGACCCGTCCCCTTGTTCACCACCTGGGAGGTGAGGGGAGCAGTGGGCAGCAGCGGTGCCGCGCACAGGAATCATTTTTGGTGATTTAACCCCCAATTCCAACCCTTGATGCTGAGTGCCAAGCAGGGAGGTAATGGGTCCCATTTTTATAGTCTTTGGTATGACTCGGCCGGGGTTTGAACTCACAACCTACCGATCTCAGGGCGGACACGCTAACCACTAGGCCACTGAGACGGTTATACATTTGTTCTTTCAGTGCAACAAGAAAAGCCCAATGGATTTAATGTCTTTTAATTGTTAGTTTAATCTTCTAAA
Source organism: Nerophis lumbriciformis (assembly GCF_033978685.3). Taxonomy (NCBI): domain Eukaryota; kingdom Metazoa; phylum Chordata; class Actinopteri; order Syngnathiformes; family Syngnathidae; genus Nerophis; species Nerophis lumbriciformis. The sequence goes on along the minus strand of NC_084570.2, from coordinate 18,410,451 downwards.
ATTGTTCTTCAAGTTCAATAACAACCTTATGTTTATTGCATCGTAAGATTTTTTGTTAAAATGAAGCCAAAAATTACATTTTTTTTGTGGTGCCCTTTTTTTTTTAAAGTATCGGAATACATTTTGGTAAGTACCAAAATGTCAGACAACCCTAAATCCCAGGTGTCTTTTTAAGATTTTTTTCAGAGCTTCTTTCGCTGCACTGGTCTCACTGGGGCCTTTACAGCATGACCCAGCCAAGGCCATTGCAGAGGATTATTTTCGGTAAGGCGAGCAAACACATATATTCTGCACATCCATGAAGCTCTACGCGCTAAATAAGTTGTGCTCTCTGTTTTTTAAGAGACGCAATCCTCTATGCACAAGCTTAGGAGATCAGCTTTGAGTGGCTACCACGGTTTCGTGTGTTTTATCCCAAGCAAACCTAAGCCTGCAACTGCCACACCATTTATACAAACACAGCGTCGGTTGCTGAACCTTGTACCAAGTGTTTAACATGAGCGGGTGACAACGTTATTTGTTGATTCGCAAACACGCCCGACTAACATTTAATTACGAGGCTTGAATTGCAACTTTTCAGTGCAACAAGAAAAGCCCAATAGGTTTAATGCCTTTTAATGAATAATTATTAGTTAAACATTCTAAAATTGTTCTTCGAGTGCAATAAGAACCATATGTATCGTAAGATTTTTTTGTTAAAATGAAGCCAAAAAATGTTTTTTTTTTTGTGGCCCCCTTTATTTTAAAAGTATCGAAATACATTTTGGTACTAAAATATCGGGACAACCCTAAATCCTGGGTGTCTTTTTAAAACTTATTTCAGAGCTTGGCAACCATAAATCATGAAGCATTTCATATAATGTCAATAAAGCGTTCTATCCTATTCTAACTTAATCCTATATCAGACTGAATGTAATGTATACTTTTGTAAACTGTTCTTTCAGTGCAACAAGAAAAGCCCAATGGATTTCATGTCTTTTAATTGTTAGTTTAATCTTCTAAAATTGTTCTTCGAGTTCAATAAGAACCTTATGTTTATTGTATCGTAAGATTTTTTGTTAAAATGAAGCCAAAAATGACATTTTTTTTGTGGTGCCTTTTTTTTTAAAAGTATCGGAATACATTTTGGTACCAAAATATCGGACAACCCTAAATCCCAAGTGTCTTTTTTAGATTTTTTTCAAAGCTTCTTTCGCTGCACTGGTCTCACTGGGGCCTTTACAGCATGACCCAGCCAAGGCCATTGCAGAGGATTATTTTCGGTAAGGCGAGCAAACACATATATTCTGCATATCCATGAAGCTCTACGCGCTAAATAAGTTGTGCTCTCTGTTTTTTAAGAGACGCAATCCTCTACGCACAAGCTTAGGAGATCAGCTTTGCGTGGCTACCACGGTTTCATGTGTTTTATCCCAAGCAAACCTAAGCCTGCAACTGCCACACCATTTATACAAACACAGCGTCGGTTGCTGAACCTTGTACCAAGTGTTTAACATGAGCGGGTGACAACGTTATTTGTTGATACGCAAACACGCCCGACCAACATTTAATTACGAGGCTTGAGTCATAGCAGCACAGAACGTAGCCTGGAGCGGACTACGGCTTCCCGGGAACCCTTGTAAGTCACTCGCAGCGTGCCTAATCCGTCTTATGTTGCCTTTATTTGGCTCCGTTACAATTCCTCCCGAGCTTTGTACAGAGCGGCCTGTTTTTCGACAGAACGCCGAGGGTGAGAGTTGCGTGCTTCTGCTGCGTCATTGCACATAATAAAGCCAGGAAATTAGTGTTTGGAGGAGGAGAGATCAATGTCTTGAGGGTAGTTCATAAACCTCAAACCTCGCTCATATCCGCATGTCTACCCTCTAGACCACAGAGACAATACCTGAGTAATTAAACGGATTCTGGCACACAATTGACCGTGAGATCTGATATCGGCCCAAAGTACAACAGGCGGTCGCCGAGCCACCAAGAATGGCCTTTAATCAAGATGAGTGAATGGCTGGCCGAGTGTTTCCTCCAGCTCTAAGTAATCCCTTTCCTCCAGACCCCACTTATTGATTATCTCATTGATTAGATTCAGTGGTCTCAAACACGCCCGTCCTTCACCGGCGCTTCAGGCGTTTTGTGGCTTGTACTGATCCGATTACTTTGCTCACATAGGTACTGTGGCCACAACCTCAGATTGGAGCATTTTAGGCATTAACATTCCTTTGTAACGAAAGCTTCATTTTTGTCATTTGTATATTTGGACTAGGGTTGTCCCCGATACCAATAATGTGGTACCGGCACCGGTACCAAAATGTATATCGATACTTTTCAAAATAAAGGCAACTACAAAAAATGTCAATATTGGCTTTATTTTAACAGAAAATCTTACAATACAATACACATATGTTTCCTATTGCAGTGTTTTTCTACCTTTTTTGAGCCAAGGCACATTTTTGTCCTTGAAAAAATGCGGAGGCACGCCACCAGCAGAAAACATAAAAACATTAAACTCAGCAGCTGATATTGACAATAAAAAGTTGTTCTCGCAAGTGTTGGATAAGAATTCAAACCATAACCAACCATGCATGACTATGGCTCTTGTCTCAAAGTACTGTCACATCACGCCGTGACTTATTTGGGGGTTTTTGGTGTCTTCCTGTGTGTAGTGTTTAGTTCAGGGGTCACCAACGCGGTGCCCGCGGGCACCAGGTAGCCCGTAAGGACCAGATGAGTAGCCCGCTGGCTTGTTCTAAAAATAGCTCAAATAGCAGCACTTACCAGTGAGCTGCCTCTATTTTTTAAAATTGTATTTATTTACTAGCAAGCTGGTCTCGCTTTGCTCGACATTTTTAATTCTAAGAGAAACAAAACTCAAATAGAATTTGAAAATCCAAGAAAATATTTTAAAGACTTGGTCTTCACTAACTGACAAAGAAACAGATAACAGATTTGGTTTCCAGTTCAAAGTGTGACATGATTTATTTAAAAATTTGAGAGTTGATTTTTTTTTTTTTTTTTACATTGATGTTCCAGGTAATCTTATTTTCAGTGAAGATATAGGATAGGCAAATATAAGCTTTGGCTTCAGCCTATTCCTTTTTCGGTCATGCTTTTTCTTTTCTTTTCTTTTCCTTTAGTGTGTAAATGTGTATGATTGTTATACTGTATATGTATAGTCTGTACTCTTAAACTGGTCACACAAAATGGTTAATGGTTGATGGCTGATTATATGACCGAAATAAACTTATTTCATTCATTCATTCAGTTGAGTTTTGTATTTTACATGAGTTATTATTTGTACAAATATGGTGCAAAGTAATTCAGGATTTGTTAAAAAATGTTAGTGGCTAGCTAGTTAAAATGGGATATTGTGATTTCACAAGACTGTCTTAGAAGTGATCATTTGAAAATGTTCAATTTGAAAAATGTGCACTTAGAGAAAATATAAAAATAAAGTGTTAATATTGATATTTATCTGTTTCTATATATATTTATTGTAAGAAATCATTAAGATGATCAGTGTTTCCACAAAGATAAATATCATTCATTATTAATAATAACATAGAGTTAAAGGTAAATTGAGCAAATTGGCTATTTCTGGCAATTTATTTAAGTGTGTATCAAACTGGTAGCCCTTCGCATTAATCAGTACCCAAGAAGTAGCTCTTGGTTTCAAAAAGGTTGGTGACCCCTGGTTTAGTTCTTGTCTTGCGCTCTTATTTTGGTGGCTTTTCCTGTTTTGTTGGTATTTTCCTGTAGAAGTTTCATGTCTTCTGTATGTTTTGTTTTAGCAATCAAGGCTATTTAAGTTGTCGCTATCCTTCTTTGCGGGGACATTGTTAATTGTCATGTCATGTTCGGATGTACTTTGTGGACGCCGTCTTTGCTCCACAGTAAGTCTTTGCTGTCATCCAGCATTCTGTTTTTGTTTACTTTGCAACCAGTTCAGTTTTAGTTTTGTTTTGCATAGCCTTCCCTAAGCTTCAATGCCTTATTTTTGGTTCAAGCATTAGATACCTTTTTACCTGCACGCTGTCGTCTGCATATTGTTCTCACAACAAACCATGTTTCCGACATCTACAAAGCAATTAGCTACCGGCTGCCACCTACTGATATGGAAGAGTACAACATGGTTACTCTGCCGCGTTCTAGACAGCACCGACACTCAACAACGGCACATTTGCAGATTATTATTACTGGTTTGCAAAATGTATTTTTAACCTAAATAGGCGAAATTACATATTCTCCCACGGCACACCAGTCTGTATCTCACGGCACACTAGTGTGCCGCGGCACAGTGGTTGAAAAACACTGTCCTATTGCACTCAAATATCAATTTTCCAAAGTTAAAATATAAATCAAAAGGCATTAAACACATTGTGTTTTTCTTGTTCCACTCAAGGAACAATTTACAATTTTCCTTTTTACATTTAGTCTGCTATAATCCAGGGTTAGATTAAAACATAATAAAAAGCTTGGTAACACTTTAGTATGGGGAACATATTATAATTAACAAAGACTTAATCAAGAGTTATTTGGACACTAGGGGAACACATTGTAAGTAACAAAGACTTAATTTAGAGTTATTTGGTTAGGGTTGGGGTTAGGGGTTTAGGGTTAGGGTAAGGGTTGTTGTATAATAAAGCCATGCAGAATAAGGCATTAACAAGTACTTAATAATGACTAATTAAGAGCCAATATGTTACTAATTTGCATGTTAATAAGCAACTAATTAATGGTGAACATGTTCCCCATACTAAAGTGTTACCAAAAGCTTTATTGACATTATATTAAATGCTTCATGATTTATGGATGCCACTCCTGGTCTGTGCGTTAAGAAAAATACAATTATTAGTAAGTACTAAAAACAAAACTATCGATAAATGTACACAGATAAGCCATGTGACAGGTAAAATACGCATTTGTTAAAGATAAAACACAAATTGTAGTAATTTGTTACAAAATATAGTCTTTTCACTTGCATTAGTTGACTGCTAATTGGGCAGTTTTAACTCCGCTAATATTTGGCATTAATCCAAGCAGCTCTGTGCGCGTCTACGTATCTACATTTAAGAGAATAGCAACATGTTGTCTGAGTGACGTCAGTGAGTGAGTGGGCAAGTAAAGAGAGAGAGAGAGAGAGGTAGCGCATGCGCTGCGCGGTAGAGTGATGAACGGGTCTGGTTGTGTCCAGCAAAACTAACAATAAAGCAACCAGATTGTCACAAATCGGCGGCCTTGTCATTCTGATCTGAAAGCGGAGTTTAGCAGACCCGTTAACGGCTAAAGTGTAGTGTGTTAATACGATGAAAACATCGACCCTGAAGGGAACGTCTGCCCTGTGCTACTCTACTATGCACTTTGTGTGTGTGCGTTTGACACACTCAACATCATGCCCCTCGGCTCTGTAGTCACCGCCATACAGCGGCACTTAGATGAAAGAACGGTACCGGTACTTTTCAAAGACAGTATAGTACCTATTTCAATCAATTAGTATCGCAATACTTTATTAGTACCGGTATACCGAACAACCCTAATTCGGAATAGGGGTGGAATCAGGGATGAAACCGGTTCTTTTTCAGAAACGGTTCCCAGTGTATCAATTACTTGGAATCGTTTTTTCAAACGGTTCTCTTATCGATCCTTCCGGACGGGGATGACGTCATTACGCAACGTGCGCAGTGATGTCAGATTCTAAAATGGCGGTGTTGAAGTTGATTACATTTTACAAGAAAAGATTGCAACAGCGCTACTTGTAATAATTATAAGCAGTGATGGGGAAGCTCCTTGGAAAATGTAGTAAGCTAAGCTGCAAGTTACTCTCGATTAAATGTAGCTAAGGTACATTTGGTGTTTGCCGTACAGTTGTAGCTAAACTACAAGCTACACGGCAAAAGTAGCTTGCTACATCAAAGCTACATTTAATGGCATTTCTATCAATGGGATATAATGTATAATATGTATAATATCAATGTTAATGTAACTGAGAGTGTACAAATGGACACAATAAGGGTCCATTACTATTAACTATCTGTCATTTAGCTGGGGACACCTTACAACTACTCCGCACCCCACTGTATGTATTAAAGTAGTTTGCCTTTTATTTGACCCACCCCTATAATGTTAATTATTTTCTCTACCAACAGTAAAAACAGCATGTATGTATCTTAAAAACAAAACAAAAACAAAGATATGTGTGTTTTTTTGGGAACAGTTGGTAATGGTTATGTCCAGAAAATGTTTTCGTGAACTCAACTCACCTTAATGTGTGTTCCTAAATGTGTGTTCCACGAGAGAGCAGTTATGATTTTGGTTTACAGAGTAGTTTAGTTTAGTCTTTATTTGAAGGGACAATGCACATAAATATTAGGATCAAATACAGATAAGTTATGCACCAGATTACAGCTAAATAGATAATTTCCATGTGCAGTCCCTGGCTACCTAAATTAAAGAGATACAAAAAACATGCAATACAATTATAACAATAAAATTATACTATAGCATGTAATCAAATTAACAAAAGTCATAAAATGCCCTTTCATTGACACATACTTACACATTACAACAGTCACGTGCGGTGAGGTTCATGGCTGATGAGGCACTGACTTCATCACAGTCAGATTCACAAACATATGAACCCTAAAGAGTATCTTATTCACCATTTGATTGGCAGCAGTTAACGGGTTATGTTTAAAAGCTCATACCAGCATTCTTCCCTGCTTGGCACTCAGCATCAAGGGTTGGAATTGGGGGTTGAATCACCAAAAATTATCCCCGCTTCACAACACCTAGTGTGTGTGACAATCATCGGTACTTTAACTTAACTTTAACTTTATACATACAAACTGTAGCACACAAAAAAACACATTTGATTAAAAAAAACGTTATTATGGTCTTACCTTTACTTATAAATGAAGTCCATGCGCAGCTCCTTTTGAACAAAAGCATCGATAACTTGTTTATAGAAGTCTTCCTTATCTTTCTTCAGTTTTAAAAGTCTCTCTGTCTCGATGGAGATCTTCCTTTAAATATTACCTCCTGCTTCGATTGAACGTCCAGTTTAGAAAACTGTTTTATTTTAGATATGTAATCCTCCATGTTAAAAGTCCAGGCAAAAGGAAAAAATAAACGATCGCTGCTAACTGTTGCTGCTTGTTGTCACTTCTTCTGCAGCCGAGTAGTCGCAGAAATGCTCCCTGGGATCATTACCGCCCTCTACCACCAGGAGGCGGGATTACCGCGAGCCTCACACAGTGCGTCTTCGCAGCAGTTTTATGATTGCTCAGCACAAGTAATACGTTACACAGATACAGTTGTTGACAAAATACACTGTACATTATATACCTCAGATAACTAAACTATGGAAATGTATAATATAATTCATATAGCAATACGGTCTCACTGCACAGCAGGCCAGGAGTTAGCCGAGTCATTGCGCAATCCATGGTGAGGCTCAACTCAGTGACGTGCCTCAACTGGCTGCTGACTCACCGCAAGTCTCTTCTCAGTATTTGAACGGCAAATGTGAAAATTCAGCGATTTTGAAGTTAAATGGAAAATAACGTTATAGTATAATCACTGGATACATATAACAATTTAATTTTTTTTTTTTCTTCTTTCTTTTTTTTTCTTTCCATGATGGCACGTGAGGCCCCGCCTCACCTGCCTCCCCTGACTGCACGTCACTGCATTACAACCACACCTCTCCTTTACATCATAACACAGACAATACATGCTCTTGTTCACATCTGTCATTTGTAAAAACAACCATGATTTTAATACACACACCTCACAGCTTACAACAAAATCTTCTCACGCATAAATATAATACACATTAAGTTGACATGTCAATCATAGTGCCCACCTTAGTGACCGTGTTAGCAGCTTTGATTGCTCCAACGCCACTTTTTACCTTCAATTGTGAATGAAGAGTAATCTGTTAAACTTTGCAGGTTTGTTGTGAGGTCGTTCCATTCCTTTATTGCTTTATATGAAAAGGCTGATTGTGCAAAAGAGGTTTTAGATAAACAACTAGTAAACAACTAAATACTAAGGTTTTGGGCATTGTTTTCTCTAAACGCATACATTTGTCTAAATATGGCCATGTACACGCATTATTGTGGGTTTTCATATATTTTATGGGCCTAGATTTGCAGTTCATTTTCTCTCTTTGTTGCTTTTAACTTTGATGTAAGCAACCTTGCTACATGGGTCTAAAAGTAGCTAAACTACAGGGAAAGTGACTCTTTAAAAAAGTAGCTAAGCTACCGTACTGCCAAGTTACTGGAAAATATAGTAAAGTTACAGAGTTTAGTAGTTTGTTACTTCCCATCACTGATTATAAGGCTGCTGGAAATATGCTGAAACATGCAAAAATTATAAATGAAAGTCATGTTTTAACCGCTTCTATCTAATCCCAGCAGGAGTAACGTTAGCACGTAATCTAAATACAACAGGTACTAATTTAAACCTCCTATCATATTAGCACTATTATTTGTTGGATTCAAAATTAATATAATGTGTCTGTAAATTATAGCATGTACATTTTACATTAGATTGGGCCTGATTTAATGTAACCCATGTCCCATAACTCATCGATGAAAGATTCCCTAGATAGCTTCTGTTCCAGATATCAAACACAGCTCACCCTGAGAGGACTTGGGAATCTTAGAAGAATGAGGGGTTTGTATTTTATCATGGGAGTAAAAGCACATGAGCAACATCTGTTAGGAGCCACCACCTATATAGGATTAGCAATAAGGGGTCAGAAGTCGGCATTGGTACAAACAACTGGGCTTTGTCCAGACTTGCCGGTCCCAAGACTAGCACAACGCGGAGGAAGTGTCTTCATTTACAAACCCCGTTTCCATATGAGTTGGGAAATTGTGTTAGATGTAAATATAAACGGAATACAATGATTTGCAAATCCTTTTCAACCCATATTCAATTGAATGCACTAAAAAGACAAGATATTTGATGTTCAAACTCATAAACGTTATTTTTTTGCAAATAATAATTAACTTAGAATATCATGGCTGCAACACGTGCCAAAGTAGTTGGGAAAGGGCATGTTCACCACTGTGTTACATGGCCTTTCCTTTTAACAACACTCAGTCAACGTTTGGGAACTGGGGAGACACATTTTTTAAGCTTCTCCGATGGAATTCTTTCCCATTCTTGCTTGATGTACAGCTTAAGTTGTTCAACAGTCCGGGGTCTCTGTTGTGGTATTTTAGGCTTCATAATGCGCCACACATTTCAATGGGAGACAGGTCTGGACTACAGGCAGGCCAGTCTAGTACCCGCACTATTTTACTATGAAGCCACGTTGATGTAACATGTGGCTTGGCATTGTGTTGCTGAAATAAGTAGGGGCGTCCATGGTAACGTTGCTTGGATGGCAACATATGTTGCTCCAAAACCTGTATGTACCTTTCAGCATTAATGGCGCCTTCACAGATGTGTAAGTTACCCATGTCTTGGGCACTAATGCACCCCCATACCATCACAGATGCTGGCTTTTCAACTTTGCGCCTATAACAATCCGGATGGTTCTTTTCCTCTTTGGTCCGGAGGACACGACGTCCACAGTTTCCAAAAACAATTTGAAATGTGGACTCGTCAGACCACAGAACACTTTTCCACTTTGTCAGTCCATCTTAGATGAGCTCAGGCCCAGCGAAGCCAACGGCGTTTCTGGGTGTTGTTGATAAACGGTTTTCGCCTTGCATAGTAGAGTTTTAACTTGCACTTACAGATGTAGCGACCAACTGTAGTTACTGACAATGGGTTTCTGAAGTGTTCCTGAGCCCATGTGGTGATATCCTTTACACACTGATGTCGCTTGTTGATGCTGTACAGCCTGAGGGATCGAAGGTCACAAGCTTAGCTGCTTACGTGCAGTGATTTCTCCAGATTCTCTGAACCCTTTGATGATATTACGGACCGTAGATGGTGAAATCCTTAAATTCCTTGCAATAGCTGATTGTGAAAGGTTTTTCTTAAACTGTTCAACAATTTGCTCATGCATTTGTTGACAAAGTGGTAACCCTCGCCCCATCCTTGTTTGTGAATGACTGAGCATTTCATGGAATCTACTTTTCTGCCCAATCATGGCACCCACCTGTTCCCAATTAGCCTCTTCACCTGTGGGATGTTACAAATAAGTGTTTGATGAGCATTCCTCAACTTTATCAGTATTTATCGCCACCTTTCCCAACTTCTTTGTCACGTGTTGCTGGCATCAAATGCTAAAGTGATTATTTGCAACAACAAAAAAAAGTTTATCAGTTTGAACATCAAATATGTTGTCTTTGTAGCATATTCAACTGAATATGGGTTGAAAATTATTTGCAAATCATTGTATTCCGTTTATATTTACATCTTACACAATTTCCCAACTCATATGGAAACAGGGTTTGTAAAAGGTGTTTAAAGAAAAGTTGTCTTGGCAGAGTGACAGAGATTTTCATTTGGTTAACATCTCCTCCAGGTTTGCTGCAGCACCTGCAATTGTGAGGGCTGGCTCGATCAAATAAAAGCTTTTGTTCAACGATTCCTCACCGGCGTCACCTTTGATCCATTCACACCACCAGGTCGTCTTCAGGTCCGGACGAGGAAGGCAAGACCAACAATATACAACAAATGCTTTCTCACTGACATGAGCGTGACGAGAGACAGATTCTGACGGGCTCCGCGACGGGCAGCCCCGGTTCACGTCTGCCGCTAGACAAATGTCACCGAGCATCGACTGAGTTTGTGGTGAAAAGTTTGCATTTTTGATAGGTGAATGTTCAATTGTAGCCAGAGAAATGTTGCACGTTTTCCTGCAACCAGATTTTCACTCAGTCATTCTACTATACAGGTGAAACCTATAACAATGGAATATGGTGTAAAAATCCAATCATGTCAGCAATTAACTTCAAATTTGAAACTAACCTGTAATATAAACTCATTGCATGCAAAGTGAGATATTCTGATCATCATGACTTACAGTTTTTGAAACATTTCTGAGATTTGCAATTCAAGGTTTTCATCAACTCTAAGCCATAATCATCAAAATTATAACCAATAAAGCCTTGACATATCTCACTTTGCATGTAATAAGTTAATATTGCATGTTACTCAATGTTACATTCTTGTGTAATTTGCACATGATTACATTCTACAGAATGAGAATAATTTCGGTAACACTTTAGTATGGGGAAAATATTTACCATTAATTAGTTGCTTATTAACATGCAAATGCAAAAAAAATAGTTACTTATTAACATGCAAATTAGTAACATATTGGCTCTTAATTAGTCATTAGTAATGCCTTATTCTGCATGACCTTATTATACAACCAGTAAGCCATTAACTAAGAGTCTTCCCTCAATAACCTCAGAATTATTGCTTATTAGTAACCCTAGCCCTAACCCTAACGCTAACCCTAACCTTTATATGTTCCCCTAGTGTCCAAATAACTCTAAATTAAATCTTTGTTACTTAGAATATGCTCCCCATACTAAAGTGTTACCTTAATGTCTTATATTTATTTACAACAAAGTTTTTCTTTTCCTTCGATGCTACATATGTACTTCTGAAGACCTCTGTGTAGGCTTTGTAAGGTCTTGTTACCTCTAAACCAGGGGTCCCCAAACTACGGCCCGCGGGCCGGATCCAGCCCCCCAGCATTCAAAATCAGGCTCACGGAAAGTCCAAGTTAATTTTTTTTTTTTTTTTTAATCTTTCCTTTCTAATCCATTTTCTACCGCTTGCTACTCTCTGTGTCTCCTAGCCGCTCAGGCAAATCATATTGTCTAAAAATGAATTTTCCCATCGATAACGTGACAATGTCAAATGTCAAAACGGATTAAAAAGACAATGTATATATATATATATATATATATATATATATATATATATATATATATATATATATATATATATATATATATATATATACATATATATATATGTATATATGTGTATATATATATATATATATATATATATATATATATATATATATATATATATATATATATATATATATATATATATATACAACATATATGGGCCGCATTGGGTTAAAAAAATTGGGCCGGGGGCCGGGCTGTATATATATATATATATATATATATATATATATATATATATATATATATATATATATATATATATATATATATACAGTAATTTTTTTAACCCAATGCGGCCCACGAGTCAAAAAGTTTGGGTAACCCTATTCTAAACTAAAGAACATTTATGCTAATCCACCCTTTCTTCCCCTTTTCCCCCCCAAATAAGAATTAAAAGAACTGTTAAGGAACTGAATCGTTAAGCAGAACCGAAAATGGAATCGGAAATTGAAAATTCAGATCAATTCCCAGCCCAAGGTTAAATGGTTTGCAAAATCCACGGTTTTGTTTTCACTTTGGTTGGGTGTATAATATGTTAAAGTACCAATGATTGTCACACACACAATAGGTGTGGTGAAATTTGTCCTCTGCATTTGACCCATTCCCTTGTTCACACCCTGGGAGGTGAGGAGAGCAGTGGGCAGCAGCGGTGGCCGCGCCCAATAAATAATGATATTTGCTGCCTGAACAGGGACTTGAACCCTGGACCCTCAGATTAAAAGTCTGATGCTCTACCAACTGAGCTATCCAGGCTCTGTGTTCTTTTTAACACCCCAGAATACCATACATCCCAATATTCCACGTTTACCGTTTATCGATCATGTCATGTATAAGTTACGAAGCCGTCGACATTTTGTTTGTCGTACAGTATAGATCTTGCATGCACTTGTGTCTCAGCTCGATACTTGACGAGGCCGTCACTAATGTTTGAGGTACGGTTTCGTGCTGTTGAAACTCTCAGGAAGGATTGCAGCAGGTGCTCATCTGTGAGATTTTTAAAATGATATACACGTCATTGCACATGTAATATATCTCTATATTGATGGGCAGAGGTGTTATGTTCCAGTCATCTGCTGTTGTTTTCTGTCTGGGACAAAATGTGCCGAACAGCTGGTGAATTACTTTTTATGTGAACAGACATATTTTTTTAAACTCCACTCGTGTAAATGGACATTTATTTTTTTTACCGCCGGTGTAGAGGAACTGTGTTCTTTTAAAAGTACTAGTCGTTCATTTAATGTATCCTGATAAAGAATGGGTACTAGGGATGTCTGATAATGGCTTTTTGCCGATATCCGATATTCCGATATTGTCCAACTCTTTAATTACCGATACCGATATCAACCGACACCGATATCAACCGATATATACAGTCGTGGAATTAACACATTATTATGCCTAATTTGGACAACCAGGTATGGTGAAGATAAGGTACTTTAAAAAAAATTTTTATAAAATAAAATAAGATAAATAAATTAAAAACATTTTCTTGAATAAAAAAGAAAGTAAAACAATATAAAAACAGTTACATAGAAACTAGTAATGAATGAAAATGAGTAAAATTAACTGTTAAAGGTTAGTACTATTAGTGGACCAGCAGCACGCACAATCATGTGTGCTTCGGACTGTATCCCTTGCAGACTGTATTGATATATTTTGATATATAATGTAGGAACCAGAATATTAATAACAGAAAGAAACAACCCTTTTGTGTGAATGAGTGTGAATGAGTGTAAATGGGGGAGGAAGGTTTTTTGGGTTGGTGCACTAATTGTAAGTGTATGTTGTGTTTTTTATGTTGATTTAATAAAATAAAATAAAAATAAAAAAAATAAAAAACCATACCGATAATAATAAAACAGTACCGATAATTTCCGATATTACATTTTAACGCATTCATCGGCCGATAATATCGGCAGGCCGATAATATCGGACATCTCTAATGGGTACCGTTTACGTTTTAACCGATACTCGTACCAAAACGGTACTTGAGAAAACTATGCTGGTGCTTATACGGTGCCTGAACCGTTACCTAAAAGGGTCATACTTTATTGGTTTCTAGATTCAAAACACGTCCTTGTGGTTTTCATAACATGTAATCTTTTTTTTTTCCAAGACGGCGCCGCTGTAGTGGCTGCTGGTGGCAGGAGCTCTGTGCTCTTGTGTCATACTTTTGTGTTCCTGATGTTTCCCTCTTGGTTCAATGCGGTTTTAGCTTGCCTTTTGGTTCTGGACCCTTTGGGACTGTGCAACAAGGGGTGGCACTTTCGTGACTTCTGCAGTGCTTTTTTGTGGGCTTCTGGATCTGCCTCCCTGGAGCCTTTTGGCCGTCAGGACCAACTGCTGGGTCTCTGCCAAACCGGAGTCCGTTTGGATAGACTGGAGGAGAGGAGATGCGGATGAAGAGACAGGGCTGCGGAGCTGGCACTGGGCGCGGGGACGGACGGGCTTCACAGTGTCTTGGCTGAACGAGCGTGTATCGGACGCCTCGGTCTCCTTGGACACATCCTCGCTCATCCATGCAGACTGGACACTGGCCGAGAGTTGGTGGGCAGCCGAGGGTGAAGTCGGCTCTCTTGTTTGCTTTGTTGGGTCTGCTCCTGTCTCTGGCCATGCTACCCCCACCCCAGCAGACGATGGCGTGGGACACCGCAGAGGCCACCACAGTGTGTGTGGGTGTTGAAGTGATGTTTTTGTTTGGTTGCTTGTCTATGCATGTGTGCACAATGTATATTATTGGTTGATTATTTTTAATTTTTGTTTTTGTTTTACTTTTGCGGCTGTGTGTAAAAGTGGCACTGCTGGAGTGGCAGCTGGTTGCATCAGCTAGCTCTGTTTGTTTAATGTGTTCAATGTCCTTTGTGTTCTTTGATGTTTCCCTATTACGGTACACACATGTTTATGTGTGCTATGGCTATGAGTTATTTTTCTGGACCCCCTCTCCAGGGGCCCAGGCTTAGACTTAGACCCCCCACCCCTGTTGTTGTAGTGTCTAGAACTTCCATAACGAGTCTACTGACGGATTATGGTCGAACTATACGCTATTTTGTCTTAGAAATGGCAACAGCGAAGGATACACGTGCATGTACGAGCCAGTCTGTCCCACAACAAGAGGATAGCGAAAAAGAAGGAGCTTATTGACTACATCGTGGCCTACAATGGCGGACCTGCGCAAAGCCCTTTGGCTAAATTTCTATGATATATGAATATCAGCTGACTTCTCTATTGGGAAAAACGTCACAAGTTGTGCAAATTCCAAACGGCTCGTTACCCATACTTGCCAACCTTGAGACCTAAGATTTCGGGAGGTGGGGGGTGGGTGGGGTGGGGGGCGTGGTTGGGGGTGGGGCGGGGGCGTGGTTGGTGGCGGGGGCGTGGTTCGGGACGTGGTTAAGAGGGGAGGAGTATATTTACAGCTAGAATTCACCATGTCAAGTATTTCATATATATATATATATAAGAAATATTAGACTTTCAGTGAATTCTAGATATATATATATATATATATATATATATATATATATATATATATATATATAAATAAATAAAAAAATATATATATATATATATATATATATATATATATATATAAAAGAAATACTTGACTTTCAGTGTTCATTTATTTACACATATATACACACACATATCACTCATCTACTCATTGTTGAGTTAAGGGTTGAATTGTCCATCCTTGTTCTATTCTCTGTCACTATTTTCCTAACCATGCTGAACACCCTCTCTGATGATGCATTGCTGTGTGGCACGCACAAAAGTGCTTTCATCAAATGCACTAGAGTCTGGAATCTTTCATCTCTCCCTAGCATGGCCCAAAACCGGTCAATCTTTGCTTCCTGAGGAAGATATTCACTGCCAAGCACTTGGTAGTCCGCTACTTCTTCCCGGAAGGCTAACCAGGTCCAATGGCAGCTGCAGCTTGGAACTTACAAGCGTATTTCTTCATCTTACTTGTCGTCGGCGTCGCCATGGCTGTATCTTCCTCGTTCTTCTGCTTCATCTCCTTGTTGTGTGCACAGTTGTGCACTGCACTCTCTAAAGGCCCTAGATGTTATTGTCACATATGCATGTCCAGTAGATGGCAGTATTGTCCTGTTTAAGAGTGTCACAACATTGCTGTTTACGGCAGACAAAATGCTTTACGGTAGACGAAAACGTGACTGCTGTTGTTGTGTGTTGTTGCCGCGCTGGGAGGACGTTAATGAAACTGCCTAACAATAAACCCACATAAGAAACCAAGAACTCGCCCTCGATCATTCTACAGTTATAGCGTGATTGGGCAGGCACGCTGTTTATATTGTGGGAAAGCGGACGTGAAAACAGGCTGTCCTCACTCCGCATGGAGCTGGAGGGGGCGTGGTCTCCAGCTCCGCCTGAATTTCGGGAGATTTTCGGGAGAAAATTTGTCCTGGGAGGTTTTCAGGAGAGGCGCTGAATTTCGGGAGTCATTTTCCGGGAGGGTTGGCAAGTATGTCGTTACCCAAAAGTATGAAGAAAGGCAGGATTGTTTTATATATACCTCTGCAATGCCTCCAAGATTTAATTAACATTTTCTGAACTCATGCAGATCCCAAACACACAACAGCAGGTACCAACAGGTGAGAAAAGTTGGTGTTGCAAAATAGGTCCCCTTTAAAAAATGGAAAGCAGGCACATTTTTGTAAAAAAATTCAAATAAAACAAACAAAAAATAAACAATATGATTTATATGTGCAATTTTGTGGCATTCAAGTTAAAAAGGACTAGAAATTGAAACACTTAAATCACACAAATGTATTTATGCGAGGTAATACAACATAGAAATACACAAAAAACAGAACATAGAAAAGTTGCAAAAAATGATTTTTGTGTTGTAATGTTGATGCTCATAATTCCAGGGGTCCGTGAATGCAACCTTGTTTGCTGTTATTGGTAGTGATGTGCGACACCATTGATTTAAGGAGTAACATTTCGGCTGGTATTGTTATAGCCCTAGGAAAGGGGAAATTTGAATAAAGATGGCCGGACACGATGTTGCAGTGATGGCAGCTTCATCCAGAATAATTGTTTTTCTTTTTTACAAACAAAGCCCCCTGCATTTACATTATATAAGCAAAAATAATATACTAAAATGACATATGTCAATTTACAATAACAGTCAAATAAAACAGATTTCATATATCCACACAATTTCAGTGTCATCTGGATTCACATACTTTTAGAAGAACTGCAAACCTCAGACACATTAACATGTCATCTTCTCAGTAAAAATATATACAAATAAATAAAACATGTACTTCAACCCTAAAGAAACATACACATATGTGCTACTTGCATCTCCACCGCCGCCATTGCTCCTGCTGGCAGCCACAGCAGATTATTAGCATACTGCTACTTAGCATGCTGCTTAAAACTCGACTTTGCATTTAATTTCGCTAGAAATGTGCCCAAAATGCACCGGGAGCAACAATAGAACCTACAAGTCAACATACCTAGGAAAGGGGAGATTTGAATGAAGATGGCATGACACAACATTGCAGTGATGGCAGCTTCATCCAGAATGATGCAAAGCAGCCAACAGCTCCCGCTCCAGTCATTGTAGACATAACTAATCAATCAATGAGCAATCGTTCTAGCACAAATACCTGATTAAAAAGTTACAGGTACACTATATTGCCCAAAGTATTTGGCCACCTGCCTTGACTCACATATGACTTTGAAGTGCCATCCCATTCCTAACCCATAGGGTTCAATTTGATGTTGGTCCACCTTTTGCAGCTTTTACAGCTTCAACTCTTCTGGGAAGGCTGTCCACAAGGTTGCGGAGTGTGTTTATAGGATTATTTGACCATTTTTGCAAAAGCGCATTGGTGAGGTCACACACTGATGTTGGTCGAGAAGGCCTGGCTCTCAGTCTCCGTTCTAATTCATCCCAAAGGTGTTCTATCGGGTTCAGGTCAGGACTCTGTGCAGGCCAGTCAAGTTCATCCACAGCAGACTCTGTCATCCATGTCTTTATGGACCTTGCTTTGTGCACTGGTGCACAGTCATGTTGGAAGAGGAAGGGCCCGCTACAAACTGTTCCCACAAGGTTGGGAGCATGGAATTGTCCAAAATGTTTTGGTATCTTGGAGCATTCAAAGTTCCTTTCACTAGAACTAAGAGGCCCAACTCCTGAAAAACAACCCCACACCATAATTCCTCCACCACCAAATTTCACACTCAGCACAATGCCATCTGAAATGAACTGTTCTCCTGGCAACCTCCAAACCCAGACTCGTCCATCAGATTGCCAGATGGTTAAGCGTGATTCATCACTCCAGAGAACGTGTCTCCACTGCTCTAGAGTCCACCACTGCATCTGACGCTTTGCATTGGACTTGGTGATGTATGGCTTAGATGCAGCTAGAAACCCAATCCATGAAGCTCTCTGCGTACTGTACGTGGGCTAATTGGAAGGTCACATGGAGTTTGGAGCTCAGCAGCAACTGATTGTACAGAAAGTCGGAGACCTCTTTGCACTATGCGCTTCATCATCCGCTGACCCCTCTCTGTCAGTTTAAGTGGCCAAACTACTTCGTCGCTGAGTTGCTGTTGTTCCCAAACTCTTCCGTTTTCTTATAATAAAGCCGACAGTTGACTTTGGAATATTTAGGAACGAGGAAATTTCACGACTGGATTTGTTGCACAGGTGGCATCCTAAGTGCTTGAATTTATACACCTGTGGCCGGGAAAAGTGATTAGGACACCTGATTCTGATCATTTGGATGGGTGGCCAAACACTTTTGGCAATATGGTTTATGTTTTGGACAATTCTAATACATTTTACATAATTCTAAATATTTATTATCATTTTACAAATTGAATGCAACTCTAATCAATTGCTAATTGTGAATGGAACTGAGCCATTAAAAGTTTGCCTACTTTCTCTCTTTGCACATAAAGTATTTTAACACTTTTTAAACACATTTGTTTGCAAAAAAAACAATCCACCAGAGTATCGGCAATACCGGTCCAATAAAGATACTTTGTGCAAATATACCTAACATCCATCTAGTGTTGTCCCTATTGGTACCGGTACCAAAATTATTTTGATACGTTTCGGTACTTTTCTAAATAAAGGGGACCACAACAAATTGAACGATTGCCTTTTTTATTTAACATAAAATCTTACGGTACATTAAACATATGTTTCTTATTGCAAGTTTGTCCTTAAATAAAACAGTGACCATACAAGACAACTTTGTACTTTAGTAGTAAGTAAGCACACAGAGGCTCCTAATTTAGCTGCTGACATATGCAGTAACATATTGTGACATTTTCCATTCTATTATTTTGTCAAAATTATTAAGGACAAGTGGTAGAAAATGAATGATTAATCTACTTGTTAATTTACTGGTAATATCTGCTTACTTTCTCTCTTAACATGTTCTGTAACACTTCTGTTAAAATGTAATAATCACTTATTTGTCATGGCCCGGGCGCATACCAATACGCATTCCTCAAAGAACCCCGCGGAGCGCACCTCGGAACACGCCGACGGCCGCTCCTCTCCTACAGCTGCATTCAATATGCAATCAGCACACCTGTTGGTGATGATCTGTCTGGACTTCTTAAACCAATGCAGACCTGCGTTCCGGGCCAGAACATAACCATCCGTTCGTACACAGATCCCCGTTTCTGTTTTCGAGCTGTGCGTCTTGTCTCACCCGGCGTTTCTTTTGCTTCCCTGACTGCTTGTTGTATCTCGACCACCTGCTTGGACACTGACCTTCTTCGTCCCGCTTAGCCCCTGACTTCCTGCTTGCCTCCCGGACTTCCGAGCTCTGCCTTGCCCTGTTGGACTTGCCTCTCGCCCAACACTACGGAAATACACAACAATTAATTCCACACAAAGTCACACACACCACATACTCTTTTAGATCTAGTTCACACTCCATTTCCTTAGTTTGTATAATTATTGTTTGATTGTTATATATATTGTAAATATATACATATAATAAAATACATTAGAGCAACATCTTCCCCTTGTGGTTCTGTGCCGTCAACTCCCCTTGCTAAACACACCATTATTCTTCTGTTGTTTGGATACTTTACATTAGTTTTGGATGATACAACAAATTCGGTTATCAATCCGATACCAAGTCATACATATGATACAGGATCATACATTGGTCATATTCAAAGTCCTCATGTGTCCAGGGACATATTTCCTGAGTTTATAAACATAATATGTATTTCTTTTAAACGAAAGAAGATGTGAGGCCAAAAAATATCGACGTAATCATAGTAGTATCGACTAGATATGCTACTTTTTTTGGTATCATTACAGTGGATGTCAGGTGTAGATCCACCAACGGTGTTTGTTTACGTTGTGACGCCGGTGAGCTACTGTGTGTAGTGAAGCATGTTTAGCTATTCCTCATCCTGCAGGGATGATATTTATAAGAAATGTACATTATTAGTCGCCATGGAGACCAGGATTAGTGATTTAGAAGTAGCTAAAACACTGCCGACTGGGGCTGGACTTTAGCCGCTAGCTAGCTAGCCATGTCTTAAAGCACCTCTTCCGGTGGGAGTTGCACCTTTATCGTTAGTTTTTAAGCCAAAATGCGTCCGTTCTCCCTTTTCTGTCTACGCACTCTGTCTGCTTGTAAGTACTTCATGATTGTGCACTGCCGAACATGCTCGTCTGCTCGTAAAACCAGCAATGACACGACGTGACGACGACTGGGGGTCAAGTGGCGGACCGGTACTTTTCAGAGGCGGTATTGTACCGAAAATGATTCATTGGTATCGCGGTACTATACTAATACCGGTATACTGTACAACCCCACATCCATCCATCCATCTATGTTCTACCGCTTTCTACGAAAACATGCCAATTTGTGAGACCTATACAATGCCACGGACGCATGCTCTACCTCTGACTGTTTGTCTTTAACGCTGAGCATGTCAACAACACAAACGCCGCAGGCTGCACAACTCCGGCTTTTCCATCGCCTCACGTCGCGCAATGTGCATGTGTTTGATCAGAACTACACATACTCACACACTCCGACTTTAGTTGTAAAAACAAAGTTCAAAGGAAGAAACGCGATCCAAACAAAACATACTCTGATTCGAGTCAGGTCAACTAACGGTAGGTTACGGATTTTTACATATTTTTTTAATATAAATTGTTCCATCCCTAATTTTCACTGACCAACAGTTTGCAAACACTCCTCCTGAGACTGGAGTTCAGTAATTAGCGCTCCCTGACAGAATGGAACATGTTCATTTGTAAGTGCGCTGCGGGGATTTTCACACACTTACACTGAAGTCTCTCAGCCAAGCGAGCGCAAGTTATTTCAGTGTTCCTAATTTTGGACTGTCACCAAGGAAACGTGTCCTTGCTGCTTTGTAAAATGATCCTGGTCAGTAAGAGAGTGTCTTGGAACTGGGACATGGCAAGTTTGGCCTACAAAACAGAAATTAGGATCCCAGTGGGTTGCATATAGTAATAATAACTGTCGGGTTTTCCCTTATGGTATTCCATGAGTTTTGCATTTTCAACATAAGCAGATGAAAACACTTTATTTATTCTATAACAGGCTTCTGAAACTTAATTTATCTGGGGGCCGCTGGAGGTAGGCGTGCAAAGTAGTCACTTCAGAATTTATGTGGTAGGCCCTCAGTCATAAATGGTAAATAGAATGTAAAAATGTTTATATTTTGACACTGTTTAATTCCCCAGGAGACACTTTGCTTGCTTGCAAGAAGTTGCTATTTGTGTTGTCAATTGTGTGTTTGTTGTGCTAATATTTTTGTGTTTGCACTGTTATTCCCTCCACCAGGAGGTTAGTTAGTAGGATAGTCAATCATTGGGTACCACATGATTCGAATCGATTATTCAATCTAACCCCCCCTGCCCCCCACCCCCACACCCCGGATTGTAAATAATGTAAATAATTCAATGTGATTATCTTGTGTGATGACTGTATTATGATGATAGTATATATCTGATAGTATATATCCGTATCATGACTCAATTTAAGTGGACCCCGACTTAAACAAGTTGAAAAACTTATTCGGGTGTTAACGATTAGTGGTCAATTGTACGGAATATGTACTTCACTGTGCAACCTACTAATAAAAGTCTCAATCAATCAATCAATCAATCAATCAATCAATCAATCAAGCAATCAAACTTTATTTATATAGCGCTTTTTATACATAAAAGAAATGCAATGCAAAATGCTTTACAAAGTTAAAAACAATGACCCATATCCCCCATTATCACATTAGTACGCACGGACACAGATACCAAACACAAACACACACACACAACGTACACACATATGCAACTATGTGGACAAATGGAGTCATGTGAGTAAACACTTTCACAGGAGTCATCTGCACCAGGAGGTCATCAGACCAGGGCCACCAGGACGCTGACACAAAAGCGCCCCCACAAGCACGGCCGATAACCCCTGAGGCAGATGGAAAATAGAAATAACAAAACTTGTAAAATAGTAAGAACCATGAGTAGAAATAAAGAATAAAATACAAGTAAGACAAATGAAGATTAAAATAAAAAAAAAAAAAAAAAAAAAAAAAAAATAAAAAATAAAATTAAAATACAATTATATATATATATATATATATATATATATACATATATATATATATATATATATATATATATATATATATATATATATATATATATATATATATATATATATATATATATATATATATATATATATATATAAAGATACAAATAAAATGAATGTGCAGCAAATACATAATAACTAAATAGAACTAAATTAAATCTTGCATAACTTATAGGTTAAAAAGTAAAATACAAATTAATACTATTACAAAATAATTAATATCAGGTAAAAGCCAAATCAAAAAGGTGGGTCTTAAGCCTGCTCTTCTTGGGGGTAACGATTAAATTCTGAATCGATGTTCTATTCAAAACGATTCTCCATTCAAAATCTATACTTTTTTTTAACAACATGACATGCCAGTTCTATGATTAACTACATTCCTCTATTAAATAGATACACAGCTTTGATCAATTTCCATATTACTTTAAAGAAAAGTGGTTTTGTTTAATAAAATTCTACTGAAACATTTAATAAAGTCAAATACGAATAAGGCAGCAAGAGAAGCATCCCACACTTCTCTTTTGTAAAGTAAATATGTACAGCAGATATGGGCAATAACATCAACAATATGATTTGCCTGAGTGGCTGTACAGCACAGATTAATAAAAAATAAAAAAAGAATAAAAACATATATTTGATTTTTTTTTTATTGATTAAGAATCTTTACAAATAAAAATTGTGATTAATCTGAAAATCTTATTAGTTAGTACAACTTAACTCGAAAAGTAATGGCCGTATGTTGATGACACTTTCAGGAAAAATCCAAAATGTGATAAGAAACAAGTGATTAGATATTGGATGTGATCAGGATCATTTATACCACCTTAGGTTTACGACACAGGGCTGATTTTCTGTGTGGGTATGCCAGCGTCCCCGCCTCCACCCACAAAGACAAAGACAGTGGATGACTGATTATGTGGTGCTAAGACCAAACAAAATAACTAACAAACATACAAACCCCGTTTCCATATGAGTTGGGAAATTGTGATGGATGTAAATATAAATGGAATACAATGATTTGCAAATCATTCTCAACCCATATTTGTCATGTCTGTGTAATCATGTTTTGTTTTAAGTCATGTTTTGTTTAGTTTCTGGCTTTTCACTCCCTTGTCTTGTTTGCATGATTACCCATTAGTTTCACCTGTTCCACGTTTGGACTCATTGTGCACTCTTGTTTGTCACCATAGCAACCATTAGTTTTCACCTGTCACGTCACGCACCTGTTTCACGTTTTGAGTCACGCACCTGTTTTCGTTAATCATGTCTGTGTTATTTAAGCTTTTCATTTTCTGTTGTTCGTCCTGACGACATCCCCATATTCATACACCTGTCACACTCTGTCCACCTCTGCGCACTTCATGTCCATGCCAAGTAAGTTTTGTTTATTATTGCCATAGTTAGTGTTTTTTGTTGTTCATAGTTTTTTCCCCCCGTGCAAGTCTTTTGTTTTCGTTAGTCAAGTTTGTACATCCACCTTGAGCGCGCCTTTTGTTTCTTTGAGTGTTATTATTAAATTATGTATTTACCTTCAAGTCATATCCAGTCCAATTCACTTGCACCTCGGGAGAACAAACCAAGCCATAGTCCAAGTCTTGACAATATTCAGTTGAATATGCTACAAAGACAACATATTTGATGTTCAAACTGATAAACATTTTTTTTTTGCAAATAATCATTAACTTTAGAATTTGATGCCAGCAACATGTGAAAAAGAAATTGGGAAAGGTGGCAATAAATACTGATAAAGTTGAGGAATGCTCATCAAACACTTATTTGGAGCATCCCACAGGTAAACAGGCAAATTGGGAACAGGTGGGTTCCATGATTGGGTATAAAAGTAGATTCCATAAAATGCTCAGTCATTCACAAACAAGGATGGGGCGAGGGTCACCACTTTGCCAACAAATGTGTGAGCAAATTGTTGAACGGTTTAAGAAAAACCTTTCTCAACCAGCTATTGCAAGGAATTTAGGGATTTCACCATCTACGGTCCGTAATATCATCAAAGGGTTCAGAGAATCTGGAGAAATCACTGCACGTAAGCAGCTAAGCCCGTGACCTCCGATCCCTCAGTCTATACTGCATCAACAAGCGACATAAGTGTGTAAAGGATATCACCACATGGGCTCGGGAACACTTCAGAAACCCACTGTCAGTAACTACAGTTGGTCGCTACATCTGTAAGTGCAAGTTAAAACTCTCCTATGCAAGGCGAAAACCGTTTATCAACAACACCCAGAAACGCCGTCGGCTTCGCTGGGCCTGAGCTCATCTAAGATGGACTGATACAAAGTGGAAAAGTGTTCTGTGGTCTGACGAGTCCACATTTCAAATTGTTTTTGGAAACTGTGGACATCGTGTCCTCCGGAACAAAGATGAAAAGAACCATCCGGATTGTTATAGGCGCAAAGTTGAAAAGCCAGCATATGTGATGGGATGGGGGTGTATTAGTGCCCAAGACAAGGGTAACTTACACATCTGTGAAGGCGCCATTAATGCTGAAAGGTACATACAGGTTTTGGAGCAACATATGTTGCCATCCAAGCAGCGTTACCATGGACGCCCCTGCTTATTTCAGCAAGACAATGCCAAGCCACGTGTTACATCAACGTGGCTTCATAGTAAAAGAGTGCGGGTACTAGACTGGCCTGCCTGTAGTCCAGACCTGTCTCCCATTGAAAATGTGTGGCGCATTATGAAACCTAAAATACCACAACGGAGACCCCTGGACTGTTGAACAACTTAAGCTGTACATCAAGCAAGAATGGGAAAGAATTCCACCTGAGAAGCTTAAAAAGTGTGTTTCCTCAGTTCCCAAATGTTTACTGAGTGTTGTTAAAAGGAAAGGCCATGTAACACAGTGGTGAACATGCCCTTTCACAACTACTTTGGCATGTGTTGCAGCCATGAAATTCTAAGTTAATTATTATTTGCAAAAAAAAAAAAAATTATGAGTTTGAACATCAAATATCTTGTCTTTGTAGTGCATTCAATTGAATATGGGTTGAAAAGGATTTGCAAATCATTGTATTCCATTTATATTTACATCTAACACAATTTCCCAACTCATATGGAAACAGGGTTTGTACATAAACATGGGAATTTTCATATATCCTTCAGTTAATTATCTCTGCCAGGAGATTATTCTGAGTATTTGCTGTGTGTCAGTTTGTTAGACATATCCACAAAAGTTATGTTGATTAAACTTTCAAGATATGTCAGAAATGGGATAAGGGACAAGCATTTTAAGGATTTTTTAGAAGGATTCCTTACTGTTGGGAGATAGTCCGTGTTTGAGACCCGTGTCTCAAGGACAGTACTGTGAAGAATCTTACTTTGTGTCCAATTAACTTCGGACAGACTCCACCAACTTTCAGACATAAACACGATCCTCTGGATGGTGCAATGCACTCTAATGGCGCATGTCTACCTCAAAGCGCTTTGCAAGGAGGGCTGCATTGTGCACACGACAGAGAGAAAATTGCATAAACCGACGCGCTACGCCTGAGGCACGGGGTCGGAGGACAGATGGAGAGAAAATGACTCACGAGGAAAAGAAAAAAAAATACAATTCACATACAGGGGAGTGATGCTGTGCAGTGACTACTTCTTACAATGTCTTTTAGTGTCACATAGTCCATTGCATTGAACAGTCAGTGCAGTATATCTCCCGTATGCAATGCTTAAACTATTATCTATTTTAAGTCTGTTGGGAGGAAAAAGGGTGTAAAATGGTTAACGGGTAAAGAGTCTATTAAAGACAAAAACGACCCATGGATCCAGGTACCACAAACGCCATGTTTTCCCTACCCTTACCCTAATCCAATTTTCTAAGATTCTACAATGTCCAAACTTCAACCGTGTAAACCCTGGACGGATCCTGGGAGGTCCGATTTGCATATAAAAATGTCCCAAAAGTTGGACCTCTTGGGGCCAACGGAACCTTTTTGGACGAACCTGGAACTTGGAACCTTAAAGTGCCAGCTGAGTGGAAAAACAAGTTGACTTGATATGCTTATTCCTGTTTTTTTTTGTATCCATTAAACCATATGTAATTGTATTTACAATCCGTATATGAGAATATCGAAATGTCATACATTCAGTCAGCCATTTTGAATATTCCGCTCCAAACATCTTCGGTAATTGCCGCAGATTCTGAAAGAATCCCCTTCTCCCAAGAGTCCATCATGTGTACAGCAACAAACGTTCCGTCAGGCCAGTCAGGTTCCCCTGAACCCGATCTTTTGTCAATTTCATTGAAAGACCAGTTCATCAATTCCATTGTTTATATTTTGGAGAACAGTGCAGAAAGAGGTTCCGAGAAAGTTAAGACACGACAAATAAGCAAAGCAGGGGAGATAGGGGAGGGGGAAGGAAAGTGCTGGCCTTCGTTGAGAGTCAGACAGGAAAACAAGATTAGAGTTGAGGAAAAATTACATAGTACGTCCAAGTCCTTTAGTTCCTGAACGGACATTATGAACATTTAACCTAAGATCCAACAACCGGCACTATCTCATTTTGGAAATTGATGTAAAAACAAATATGTTTATTTACATATTCATATTAATCCAAGGGCATTCTACCGATCGAATATGGACTGTTTGGTTTGTCTCAGAAATCGTCTTCATCAGTTCATGCTCCTAAGCGAAACGTCTTCTAAGACACACCAAACAGTCCAGTCGCGATCAATTGAATGCCCTGGGATTACAATGACCTGGATGAATGAGAACATTCATAGACGTGTTTATTTACGTAATAAATCAAGATTGAAATATTGACCGCCAGAAAAACCACAGCAACCTTTCACTGATTTAGCTGCTCTCATCAACAAATATGTAGTGTTTTTATGCTTTTTCAGTAAAAGTACATGAGGTTTAAAATCATTTTGCGTTTCAATGTTTCCCTTTATTTTGGACGGTTTGAGATGTCTCACAACAAATTCATCACCACCCGAGCCCACAAAACCGTAAGAAAATTGCTTACAGTTAACTTCATGTCCCTGCTTCTTTAATGGGGCGCGCACTCATCAAATAAAAGTACACATCCTTGGGGATATACTGCATAGTACATGTGTGTGTAGAAGTATCATCCTTGGCATCTTTGCTCTGGTTTCTGCTGCTTTCCAAGAAAAGTTGTTTTGCCTCAAGGTTTTCCCTGTCCTGCACACCCGCACATTATTACCCCATATTTTCCACATATAGAATACTACAGAATGCCGAGCTATTGCCGAGCACCTCGGGGTGTTGTTGGGCCCTTCCACTGGAGATAACGTTATATAGAGACAATGGTTGGTCGGACTCACAAGCATGATGTCAAACGCAGCAAATACATTTTTGAGTTTGGTCATACGATACATTGGAGAACTCTTTCTGCGTTCCTTTCTGGAGTGGATGCGGTGTAAGCATCATCTTGACCCACATGTAATAGGTATCGACGCATGCTACTGCCTTTCATACTCACACGGCCTGATGGACAAACATTTTCCTGCTACCAGACAACCAATGTGTAAACGTCGCGGCGAGGCTGACAGATGCCTCATAAGTGGGCTGGTTCACACATGAGAAAAACTGTGTCTGATATAAGACGCGGATTGTGTGGGGGTGTTCATTTGCATAAAGTCTTGTTAGATTGCTGCCTGAGAGCAGAACAAAACCTGCCACTCAGTAGTGATGGACAATGTGCCTTAAAATCTATATCGCGATACATGTCGCAGCCTCTTGCGATAATAATATTCTGTATATCACGGTATATTATTTGGCATATCAATGAATAAACGGTAGAAAATGGATGGATGGATGATAACAGAACCATTTCAACCTAATTTGGCTGCTTTTGTGTCATTTCCCATATTATTTTCTCAAAACTACTATTAATCTACTTACTATCGTAACATAGTTCTATCTATACTTCTGTTAAAATGTAGTAAACCAATATCATTCTGTTGTTTGGATATCAATCCAATACCAAGTAGTTACAGGGGCATTATTCTCTTATACCCTAAATCAGGGGAATCCAAACTTTTTGACTCGGGGGCCGCATTGGGTTAAAAATGTTTTGGCTGGGGGTCGGGCTGTATATATATATACATATATGTATGTATATATAAAATCCCCTGAAGAGCAGGGAAACCTGCGAAACAGACTTGTAAGGATGAAATAGCCTCTGTGTGTTTTCCTGACCTAACGTATATATATATATATATATATATATATATATATATATATATATATATATATATATATATATATATATATATATATATATACATAAATATATATACAGTATATATATATATATATATATATATATATATACAGTATATATATATATATATATATATATATATATATATATATATATATATATATATATGTTACGAGCGTGATGATGTCACGTTATCGATGGGAAAATGCATTTTTAGACAATATGACTTGCCTGAGCGGCAAGGAGACACCGAGAGTAACAAGCGGTATAAAATGGATAAGAAAATATAAAATAAAATAAATTATAATTAACAAAAAAGAAATAAATGTTAACTTGGGACTTCCAGCGGGCCGGATTTTAGGGCCATAGTTTGGGGACCCCTGCCCTAAATTGTCAAGATCATTGAATAAATCAAGTTTCTAGTCATTGTGTAATGATATCAATTAAAACATTACAGTTATTTCCTTATTCCCTTTCCAAAAAATATTTGTTTCCCAGCTAGAGTCTGATGGATCTGAGTCGGAGTCAATAAAAAAAAAAACACTTTTTCACCACTAGTGGCAGTAATGCATCAGCCAGGCCATTATCAGCTCAAACAAACATAAGAAATCTGGAGCAAAATTACTGGAGATGATTCTTAAGTGCAAAAATTAAATTAAAAACAGTTTAAAGGGTACCTGTGATGATTTTAATCTACATTTTATAGAGGTAATTTAATGATTATTTTCTGTAATAGCGTTTTTTTGGTCAACATTTTGCATAGATTATGTTTTACAGACTAAATGGTAAATGGGTTTTCTACCTGCAAGGTACTCAAAGCGATTTAACACTAATTCTAGTTCACACACTGCTGTGTGGGCTCAGCAATGAGGGAGGGGACTCTCCGATACACCACGTCCAATAATGCCCACATAAGTACGTCTGTCAATCTGTGATGTCACAAATGGCCCACTGTTAAAAAAAGACTCCAAAACCAAGCGTTCACAAGCACTCAAATATACCTGCAATACATATTATTTGGCACTTTGGCATTGTTTATAACCATTATCCAACATTTATAGTTCAGCAAATAGAAAAATCATCATCGGTCACCTTTAAAGTTTTAATTCGGACATTGTGAGGGTGTGATTTCATTTGATGTTATTAACCTATCCTATCTCATCCTACGTTGTTTTATGTGCTGGTTTATGTTAAATGATTAATAATCTTTATATCATTTGACAATGTTTAGTTTTAGACTTGTCAAGTAGGTAACAGTAGATATAACTATTTAACATGTTAGGAACAGTGTGGTTTTCTTCCTGGTCGTGGAACGGTAGACCAGCTCTATACTCTCGGCAGGGTCCTTGAGGGTGCATGGGAGTTTACCCAACCAGTCTACATGTGCTTTGTAGACTTGGAGACGGCATTCGACCGTGTCCCCCGGAAAGTCCTGTGGTGAGAGCTCAGAGAGTATGGGGTATCGGACTGTCTGGCAGTCCGCTCCCTGTATGATCAGTGTCAGAGCTTGGTCTGCATTGCCGGCAGTAAGTCGGACACGTTTCTAGTGAGGGTTGGACTCCGCCAAGGCTGCCTTTTGTCACCAATTCTGTTCATAACTTTTATGGACATAATATTTAGGTGCAGTCAAGGCATTGAGAGGGTCCGGTTTGGTGGCTGCAGGATTAGGTCCCTGCTTTTTGCAGATGATGTGGTCCTGATGGCTTCATCTGGCCAGGATCTTCAGCTCTCACTGGATCGGTTCGCAGCCGAGTGTGAAGCGACTGGGATGGGAATCAGCACCACCAAGGCCAAGTCCACAGTTCTCGCTCGGGAAAGGGTGGAGTGCCATCTCCGAGTTGGGGAGGGGATCTTTCCCCAAGTGGAGGAGTTCAAGTACCTCGGAGTCTTGTTCACGAGTGAGGGAAGAGTGGATCGGCGGGGCGTCTTCAGTAATGAGAACACTGTAACAATCTGTTGTGGTGAAGAAGGAGTTTAGCCGGAAGGCAAAGCTCTCAATTTACCGGTCAATCTACATTCCCATCCTCACCTATGGTCATGAGCTTTGGGTTATGACCGAAAGGACAAGATCACGGGTACAAGCGGCCGAAATGACTTTCCTCCGCCGGGTGGCGGGGCTCTCCCTTAAAGATAGGGTGAGAAGCTCCGTCATCCGTGGGGGAGCTCAAAGTAAAGCCGCTGCTCCTCCACATCAAGAGGAGCCAGATGAGATGGTTCGGGCATCTGGTCAGGATGCCACCCGAACGCCTGGTGTTTAGGGCACGTCCGACCGGCAGGAGGCCAAGGGGAAGACCCAGGACACGTTGGGAAGACTATGTCTCCCGGCTGGCCTGGGAACACCTTGAGATCCCCCAGTATGAACTGGACGAAGTGGCTGGGGAGAGGGAAGTCTGGGCTTCTCTGCTTAGGCTGCTGCCCCCGCGACCCGACCTCGGATAAGCGGAAGAAAATGGATAGATGGATGAATGTTTAAAATCAAGATCACTAATTTAGCATTAATAACTGAGTGGACTTTAAACGTTGGACCCTGAAGTTCAAAAGGTTAAGAAACTCTGTTTCATATCATATGGCCCCATTCGTTGCGGTTTACCCGACACATGAAACGTGACAAATTGGAGGGGTGCACTATCCACTTTCGCCGTCAGACGGCAGTAGAGTGTCGAACATCCTTCAATGCATTTTGTGGCAATTGCTGCGTCAGTTGCTATGAAGTGTGCCGCTTTCCGTCATTTTCAGTAGACTGCATTGCAAAACGATTAACCCCCGCCCCCACCTTCCTCTCACGCAAAATCCACTCAGGAATGGGGCCACGTGAATCCCTTCCCTATCGCGCAAGAGTACCACACATAAACAAACTTGGAATTGAAAGAACTCAACCCTTTCTCAAATTGTATTTTCCTTGTAGTTTGTTATGTAAATCCAAACTAGGGATGTCCCGATCCGATATTTGGATCGGATCGGCCGCTGATATTTGCAAAAAAATGCGTATCGGCAAGGAATGGGAAAATGCCGATCCAGATCCAGTTAAAAAAAAAAACTCCGCTCCGTGTTTTCCAACGCACCTATTTAAATAGTACATTCCACTTTTCTGCTGCTCCCTAATTTCCGTTCTGCATTTTCCAGCACACCTTCAACACATCCACAGGTCTGTGGATTCTCACCAGTTGCGTTTAGCTGCTGGCATTACACGACAGGCTCTTCTCACTCTTTTCTGTGTCTGTGCTTCTCACAGACAGCAAGCGCACCTTCTTACACACGTCACATACTGTCACGTCATACGTCACATACTGTCACGTCATACGTCACATACGTATACGTCCTCCCCGAGCAGAGAGGTAGCAGCATGGCTAACGTTAGCTGTGATGCTAGCGCAGCCGTGTGACCTCCCTCTAAGGTGCGCGCTTGTGCAATTGCGCACTGTTTAAACGTCCTCTGTGCATAGCAGTTATATGCCACGCACAAAATCAAATAAAAAAATAAGCGCATAACAATTTTCGACACACGGACACGACAGAGAAAACAGTTTTCGTCATCATTGTTCAAATATTGTAACGTCTGTCGAGACGCTTATCTCCGTTCGGTGCCACACGTCCACACCATCAAAATGCCGAGGCAAAAATGTCCACATCAACACCGTATGAAAAAATGTGTGATTTTTTTAGTTGTGATTTCCTTCTCTGCATGAAAGTTTAAAAGTAGCATATATTAATGCAGTATGAAGAAGAATGTTTTAATGTAGACATGCAAGCCTTGAAAAAAAATGTTGAAAATCAAGACTACATTTCCTGTAAATGGATGCATTTCTACCCTATATTTTAACTTTAGATTTATTCTCATATCAAACTCTTTTGGCTGTCTTTTTGACACTTACATCCGGTGCCCCCCTCCACACCCTGGATTATAAATAATGTAAATAATTCAATGTGATTATCTTGTGTGATGACTGTATTATGATGATAGTATAAATCTGATAGTATATATCTGTATCATGAATCAATTTAAGTGGACCCCGACTTAAACAAGTTGACAACTTTATTCGGGTGTTACCATTTAGTGGTCAATTGTACGGAATATGTACTTCACTGTGCAACCTACTAATAAAAGTCTCAATCAATCAATCAAAACACATAGAATCATCATACTGCTGTGAGTATATGCATCAAGTGTTCATTCAAGGCTAAGGCAAAATATCGAGATATATATTGTGTATCGCAATATGGCCTTAAAATATCACAATATTAAAAAATACAGGCTGTTGACACGTCACTCAGGTCCGCATGGAGCTGGAGGGGGCGTGGCTTCCAGCTTCGCCTGAATTTCGGGAGAAAATTTGTCCCGGGAGGTTTTCGGGAGAGGCGCTGAATTTCGGGAGTCTCCCGGAAAATCCGGGAGGGTTGGCAAGTATGATAATACGTACAATTAAATTCATTTAAATGGTTAGCATTGTCACTATAATTGAGTCGTGATTATCAAGCTTTTTGTTTTTATTTTTATAAAAAAATAAACTGTAATTTCATACTCGTTTCTGACATGTGTGTCATCCGGTGTACAAACTGACATGGGGGGGACTCTCTCAGGTCACGACAATAATCCTTGAAATAGACAGTAGGTTGGATTAATCCCGCAAAAAGAACATTTCTTCTGTCGTACGACTTTCTCCCTGGGGAAAAAGTGACCGGGAGACAGAGCAAAGGGAGCTCGCAGGCCAATCTATAAAGTGCCACTTTTTCTCCCTTGATGGCTGCGTGATGGATGACTGCATCCCCTGGGCAGCAGTACAGCATGTTGTATGAGGGAAGTCAAGACCCGTGTATGTGTGGTATATACTTACCCTTCTTTTACGTTTTCTTAGGTCATGCATCGATATGGAAATCTCACATCACAGTTATTGTGAGCAAAATGATCACTGTCATTATTATCGCGATATTGTTGAATAGGCTCGTGAACTACTAAAACACTGAAATATTTGAGTTTTATTTATGGAAAAAATAAAATAAATAGACACAATATAATTTCCTTTGCAGAAGAAACATATAAATAAAGGAATTTTGCCTGTCAGATTTCCCAGAATTCAGGTTTTCAGGAACATTTTCAAACTTCCACCATTTCCACATTTTTCAACCTATTCAAACTATTCCACCGTCAACATATTCCACCGTTCTGGAAATTCAAACTTCCTTTTTGTCAAGTTCAAAAAGAATTCCAGGATTTTCCAGAATTCCTGCTTTTCCAAAGCCCTATTTCCACCCTTTTTTTCTGGCGACTACTCCTTCCACATTTTTCAACGCATTTCAATCGTTCCACCGTCAAAAGTATTTTTTTTTAACAGGAACAATTCCCGGTTTTCCCGAAATTCCAGGAATTCCGTAATACCATTTCTCATTTCAACATGCTACTACTTCATCATTTCTCCACCGATTTGAAACATTTCAAAACCAACCATTTCAACTCATTCATATTATTCAAGTTTTTTTTTTACCATTTTCAATAAAATTCCAACTTTTCCCGAAATTCCCAATTTTTTCTGAAATTTCCATTGAAATTGATTGGACATTCTTCAAAGTCCCACAACTTCCACATATTTCATCTGATTCAAACCGTTCCAACTTCAAAATATTCAGCCTGTTCAGGAATTGTGTGCTCTACTTCAACACTTCTAAAAAAAAATTCCCAGATTTCCCATCATTCCTTTTTTTTTTTTTTGCATTATCCCTATTCAAAAAGAATTGGCCATTTTTCAAACTTCCACAATTCCCATATTCTTCAACCCATTCAAACCATTCCACCTTTAACACAGCCACCATTCTGGAAATTCAAAATACCCTTTTTCCAAGTTCAAACACATTCCCGATTTTCCCGAAATTCCCTAATACCATTTACTACTTCAACATTTCTTGCCCGATTTACACAATTCTAACACTAACCAATTCAGATCATTTAGGACATTCATGCTCCTAATCATTTTCAAAAAAAATCACCTATGCATTTTTTTTGTAGGCTATTGCAGTGTTTTTCAACCTTTTTTGAGCCAAGGTAAACATTTTTCATTGAAAAAATACAGAGGCACACCACCAGCAGAAACGTTAAAAAATGAAACTCTACCAGGTTTTTTTTTTTTTTAGTTTGTTGTTTTCCTTGGTGTAGTGCTTTAGTTCCTGTCTTACGATGTTATTTTGGTGGCTTTTCCTGTTTTGTTGGTGTTTTCCTGTAGCAGCTTCACGCATTCCTTTGAGGGCTATTGCCTGACCTGCTTTGTATTGGCAATCAAGACTATTTCAGTTGTGCGGACGCTTTCCTACTTTGTGGGGACATTGTTGATTGTCATGTCATGTACGAACACACACTGTAAGTCTTTGCTGTCGTCCAGCATTCTGTTTTTGTTTAGTTGGTAGCCAGTTCAGTTTTACTTAGGTTTTGCAAAGCCATCCCTATGCTTCAGTGCCTTTTCCAAGCGGGACTTGCCTTTTGTTCATTTTAGTTTTAAGCATTACATACCTTTTACCTGCATGCTGTCTCCCGCTGTGCTCTGCATATTGGGATCACGACAAGCCTTCCGACGTCTACAAAGCAATTAACTACCTGCTGCCACCTACTGGAGTACTACATGGTTACCCTGCCAAGCTCGGCACAGTCACTAGATAACGGCACATTATTTGCAGATTATAATTATTGATTTGCAAAAAATATTCTTTGGACCAATTAAGGGAAGTTGCATAATTTCCCACGTCACACCAGACAATATCTCACGGCACACTAGTGTGCCGCGGCACATTGGTTGAAAAACACTTGGCTATTGGAACCGTTCAAATCGCAAAAAGGACTAAGGTTACTTCAGAGTTTCCCAAGAGGTAATCAAGAGCGAAAGATGTCAAGATTTTACGAAAGAGTTGAAGATCACTTCGCTAAAGGTTTGTTTGATATATTGTTAACGTTATGTATTTTCCCTTTTAAGTATTTGATTCTGTTTCAGGATTCTTAAAACACATTAAAAAAATAAAGCACTAACTATGCGATTGTCAATAAAATGCATCTAATGTCAGCAACCCCTAAAGGAGTTCAGTTTTTACCAAAGGCAGTGATTATAAATTAATCTTTCAGCCCATACACGATGTTGACATCTGCAGTTATATTATGATAAAGACGGGGAAAAACGCGTATATTTGTAAACCGCACGCAATAAACATCAGTAGACGTGAAGATAAATCATGAAATGCAATCTTACCCGAGCAAAAAACATGGTTTATCCGAGAGAGTCTAGATTCCAATGTCCTTGACCCAGTCACACCAAAAGAAGTTGTCGACCTCCATGCTTTTCCAAGTTTTCATCTGTTTTGCCGTGTAGAATGACGTCTGGAGCACAATAGTTCGTCATGGTAAAAAAGCCTTCAGTTATGCTGCTCCCTGGTCATGGAATGACATCCAGAAAGATCTGAGGCTACCAGAATTGGTCACTTTTTGGGGGAGTTTAAGTCAATTTTAAAAGATCGAGAAATCAGGACTCCTGGGAAATGTACTTGCTTTTAAATTGAATCATTACTTATTCGTTTGAAATTATTTTTGACCTTTTGTGGTATGACTGCTGTTGTTCTGTTGTATTGTCTTGTAATTATTATTGCAACTTTGTTTGTGCCGCCCTCTTTGTCAGATTGCTCTTGAAAAAGAGATTTTAATCTCAACTATTTTTTTTACCTGGTTAAATAAAGGAAATTTAAAAATGTCTGAGAATGCGACCAACCTATAATTCTACTCAGTGGCCAAGTGGTTAGAGTGTAGAGGGACCCATTACCTCCCTGATTGACACTCAGCATCAAGGGTTGGAATTCAGGAATTGGGGGTTAAATTGGGGGTTAAATCACCAAAAATGATTCCCGGGCGCGGCTACCGCTGCTGCTCACTGCTCCCCTCACCTCCCAGGGGGTGAACAAGGGGATGGGTCAAATGCAGAGGACAAATTTCACCACACCTAGTGTGTGTGTGACAATCATTGGTACTTTAACTTAACTTAACTTGATATCACTCGACAAATCCTTTTTTGGGATTGATTCCGTTGCATGGTTTGACTTTTTTTTTTTTGCCAGTATCTGCTTTTAGTGGTGAGATCTAGGCCCCTTGCCACTAGCCAGTTTGGTTTGTTTACTTCCGTTAAAAAGTAATGTGACCGAATTCAACCTATTGACATACCGCGCCAGTGAACTGCTGCATAAATCAGAAGTTACTCACCAGCTCCCAGTTCCAGGGTACTTTTTACTACTGAAAACTTAAGTAATTATTTGGATGACTACTTTTTACTTGAGTAATATTACTCCAAAGAAACAGTACTTTTACCGTATTTTTCGGACTATAAGTCGCAGTTTTTTTCATAGTTTGGCCGGGCTCCAGTGCGATTTATATATGTTTTTTTCCTTCTTTATTATGCATTTTCGGCAGGTGCGACTTATACTCCGGTGCGACTTATACTCCGAAAAATACGGCACTTGAGTACAATTTATTGGTACTCCACCCACCTCAGCTTAGTTGCTCAGAGAGCAATAGGTTTATACAAATCTAATATCATATAATAATATAATATATCAGTATATATTATATACTGTATATATAATATGTAAATATTACATATATGTCATATTTTGGTAACACTTTAGTATGGGGAACATATGAACCATTAATTAGTTGCTTATTACCATGCAAATTAGTAACTTATTGGCTCTTAAAGAGTCATTATTAAGTACTTATCAAGTACTTATTAATGCCTTATTCTGCATAGCCTTATTATACATCCAGTAAGCCATTAACTAAGAGTCTTCTCTAACCCTACCCCCAACCCCAACCCTAACCCCAACGCTAACCCTAACCCTAACCTTTACCCTAACCCCAACGCTAACCCTAACCCTATGTTAATAACCAATTAATTAATGCTTCATATGTTCCCCATACTAAAGTGTTACCCATATTTTATATTGCTACTATGGTACAATTATTACAATTTCCATCCGTACTCTTTCCATCCTTTGAAACTGAACTACTGTGTGGAGCAATTTCCCTTGTGGATCAATTAAAGTTTGTCTAAGTCTAAGTCTATATTTTCTAACGGGGAAAGACGTCAAAGTGTGTGTCTTGTATTCATGTTAGCATTTAAGATAGCTATCCATTAGCATGCTAGCTTGTAAATGAGCAGCACCACCGGTCCGTGAGTTTATCAAAGTGAAGTTCCATCCATCCATCCATCTTCTTCCGCTTATCCGAGGTCGGGTCGCGGGGGCAGCAGCCTAAGCAGGGAAGCCCAGACTTCCCTCTCCCCAGTCACTTCGTCCAGCTCTTCCTGTGGGACCCCGAGGCGTTCCCAGGCCAGCCGGGAGACATAGTCTTCCCAACGTGTCCTGGGTCTTCCCCGCGGCCTCCTACCGGTCGGACGTGCCCTAAACACCTCCCTAGGGAGGCGTTCGGGTGGCATCCTGACCAGATGCCCGAACCACCTCATCTGGCTCCTCTCGATGTGGAGGAGCAGCGGCTTTACTTTGAGCTCCTCCAGGATGGCAGAGCTTCTCACCCTATCTCTAAGGGAGAGCCCCGCCACCCGGCGGAGGAAACTCATTTCGGCCGCTTGTACCCGTGATCTTGTCCTTTCGCTCATAACCCAAAGCTCATGACCATAGGTGAGGATGGGAACGTAGATCGACCGGTAAATTGAGAGCTTTGCCTTCCGGCTCAGCTCCTTCTTCACCACAACGGATCGATACAGCGTCCGCATTACTGAAGACGCCGCACCGATCCGCCTGTCGATCTCACGATCCACTCTTCACTCACTCGTGAACAAGACTCCGAGGTACTTGAACTCCTCCACTTGGGGCAAGATCTCCTCCCCAACCCGGAGATGGCACTCCACCCTTTTCCGGGCGAGAACCATGGACTCGGACTTGGAGGTGCTGATTCTCATCCCAGTCGCTTCACACTCGGCTGCGAACCGATCCAGCGAGAGCTGAAGATCCTGGCCAGATGAAACCATCAGGACCACATCATCTGCAAAAAGCAGAGACCTAATCCTGCAGCCACCAAACCAGATCCCCTCAACGCCTTGACTGCGCCTAGAAATTCTGTCCATAAAAGTTATGAACAGAATCGGTGACAAAGGGCAGCCTTGGCGGAGTCCAACCCTCACTGGAAACGTGTCCGACTTACTACCGGCAATGCGGACCAAGCTCTGGCACTGAGCATACAGGGAGCGGACTGCCACAATCAGACAGTTCGATACCCCATACTCCCTGAGCACTCCCCACAGCACTCCCCGAGGGACACGGTCGAATGCCTTCTCCAAGTCCACAAAACACATGTAGACTGGTTGGGCAAACTCCCATGCACCCTCAAGGACCCTGCCGAGAGTATAGAGCTGGTCCACAGTTCCACGACCAGGACGAAAACCACACTGTTCCTCCTGAATCCGAGGTTCGACTATCCGGCGTAGCCTCCTCTCCAGTACACCTGAATAGACCTTACCGGGAAGGCTGAGGAGTGTGATCCCACGATAGTTAGAACACACCCTCCGGTTCCCCTTCTTAAAGAGAGGAACCACCACCCCGGTCTGACAAACCAGTGGTACCGCCCCCGATGTCCACGCAATGCTGCAGAGTCTTGTCAACCAAAACAGCCCCACAGCATCCAGAGCCTTAAGGAACTCCGGGCGGATCTCATCCACCCCCGGGGCCTTGCCACCGAGGAGGTTTTTAACTACCTCAGCAACCTCAGCCCCAGAAATAGGAGAGCCCACCACAGACTCCCCAGGCACTGCTTCCTCATAGGAAGACGTGTTGGTGGGATTGAGGAGGTCTTCGAAGTATTCCCTCCACCGATCCACAACATCCGCAGTCGAGGTCAGCAGAACACCATCCTCTCCATACACGGTGTTGATAGTGCACTGCTTCCCCTTCCTGAGGCGGCGGATGGTGGTCCAGAATTGCTTCGAATCCGTCCGGAAGTCGTTTTCCATGGCCTCACCGAACTCCTCCCATGTCCGAGTTTTTGCCTCTGCGACCGCTGAAGCCGCACACCGCTTGGCCTGTCGGTACTTGTCCACTGCTTCAGGAGTCCTATGAGCCAAAAGAACCCGATAGGACTCCTTCTTCAGCTTGACGGCATCCCTCACCGCCGGTGTCCACCAACGGCTTCTAGGATTACCGCCACGACAAGCACCAACTACCTTGCGGCCACAGCTCCAATCAGCCGCCTCGACAATAGAGGCGCGGAACATGGTCCATTCGGACTCAATGTCCAGCACCTCCCTCGTGACATGTTCAAAGTTCTTCCGGAGGTGGGAATTGAAACTCTCTCTGACAGGAGACTCTGCTAGACGTTCCCAGCAAACCCTCACAATGCGTTTGGGCCTGCCAGGTCTGTCCGGCATCCTCCCCCACCATCGCAGCCAACTCACCACCAGGTGGTAATCGGTAGAAAGCTCCGCCCCTCTCTTCACCCGAGTGTCCAAAACATGAGGCCGCAAATCCGATGACACAACTACAAAGTCGATCATGGAACTGCGGCCTAGGGTGTCCTGGTGCCAAGTGCACATATGGACACCCTTATGTTTGAACATGGTGTTCGTTATGGACAATCTGTGACGGGCACAAAAGTCCAATAACAAAACACCGCTCGGGTTCAGATCAGGGCAGCCATTCTTCCCAATCACGCCTCTCCAGGTTTCACTGTCGCTGCCAACATGAGCATTGAAGTCCCCCAGTAGAACGAGGGAATCACCCGGGGGAGCACTCTCAAGTACTCCCTCGAGTGAATCCAAAAAGGGTGGGTACTCTGAGCTGCGGTTTGGCGCGTAAGCGCAAACCACAGTCAGGACCCGTTCCCCCACCCGAAGGCGGAGGGAAGCTACCCTCTCGTCCACCGGGTTGAACTCCAACGTACAGGCTCTGAGCCGGGGGGAAACAAGAATTGCCACCCCAGCCCGTCGCCTCTCACTGCCGGCAACGCCAGAGTGGAAGAGAGTCCAGCCCCTCTCGAGAGAACTGGTTCCAGAGCCCTTGCTGTGCGTCGAAGTGAGTCCGACTATATCTAGCCGGAACTTCTCCACCTCGCGCACTAGCTCAGGCTCCTTCCCCCCCAGCGAGGTGACGTTCCACGTCCCAAGAGCTAGCTTCTGTAGCCGAGGATCGGACCGCCAAGTGCCCTGCCTTCGGCTGCCGCCCAGCTCACATCGCACCCGACCTCTATGACCCCTGCTATGGATGGTGAGCCCATTGGAGGGGGGACCCACGTTGCCTCTTCGGGCTGTGCCCGGCCGGGCCCCATGGGGACAGGCCCGGCCACCAGGCGCTCGCCATCGTGCCCCACCTCCGGGCCTGGCTCCAGAGGGGGGCCCCGGTGACCCGCGTCCGGGCGAGGGAAATCTGGGTTCCTTGTCAGTGTTATTTATAGAGATCTTCGAGCTGCTCTTTGTCTGATCCCTCACCTAGGACCAGTTTGCCTTGGGAGACCCTACCAGGGGGCATAGAAGCCCCCGGACAACATAGCTCCTAGGATCATTGGGACACGCAAACTCCTCTACCACGTTAAGGTGGCAGCTCAAAGAGGAGTGAAGTTATTAAGATCATTTTAATTTCAAATGGTACGACTAATCGACGGGTGTTTTTACCGCGGTTTATCTTTAGTACCTTTAATTACATAGCGAGGCTTAAAGGCCTACTGAAACCCACTACTACCGACCACGCAGTCTGATAGTTTATATATCAATGATGAAATCTTAACATTGCAACACATGCCAATACGGCGGGGTTAGCTTACTAAAGTGCAATTTTAAATTTTGCGCGAAATATCCTGCTGAAAACGTCTCGATATGATGACGCCTGCGCGTGACGTCACGGATTGTAGAGGACATTTTGGGACGGCATGGTGGCCAGCTATTAAGTCGTCTGTTTTCATTGCAAAATTCCACAGTATTCTGGACATCTGTGTTGGTGAATCTTTTGCAATTTGTTCAATGAACAATGGAGACAGCAACGAAGAAAGCTGTAGGTGGGAAGCGGTGTTTTGCGGGCGGCTGCAGCAACACAAACACAGCCGGTGTTTCATTGTTTACATTCCCGAAAGATGACAGTCAAGCTTTACCATTGGCCTTTTGGAGAACTGGGACAACAGAGACTCTTACCAGGAGGACTTTGAGTTGGATGCGCAGACGCGGTACCGTGAGTACGCATGCAGCTGCGGCTTCCAAACATTTGATCGCTTGCCCGTACGTGCGTGCCGCTATGTGCATGTCACGTACGTAACTTTGGGGATTTTGGGGAAATATATGTGCTGTATGAACTTTGGGGAGGTGAACGGTACTTTGGGCTGTGGGATTGAGTGATTTGTGCAGGTGTTTGAGTTTTATTGGCGGGTTATATGGACGGGAGGGGGGAGGTGTTTGTTATGCGGGATTAATTTGTGGCATATTAAATATAAGCCTGGTTGTGTTGTGGCTAATAGAGTATATATAAGTCTTGTGTTTATTTACTGTTTTAGTTATTCCCAGCTGAATATCAGGCCCCACCCGCCTCTCACAGCATCTTCCCTATCTGAATCGCTCTCACTGCCCTCTAGTCCTTCACTCTCACTTTCCTCATCCACGAATCTTTCATCCTCGCTCAAATTAATGGGGAAATCGTCGCTTTCTCGGTCCGAATCGCTCTCGCTGCTGGTGGCCATGATTGTAAACAATGTGCAGATGTGAGGAGCTCCACAACCTGTGACGTCACGCGCATATCGTCTGCTACTTCCAGTAGAGGCAAGGCTTTTTTTTCAGCGACCAAAAGTTGCAAACTTTATCGTCGATGTTCTCTACTAAATCCTTTCAGCAAAAATATGGCAATATCGCGAAATGATCAAGTATGACACATAGAATGGACCTGCTATCCCCGTTTAAATAAGAAAATCGCATTTCAGTAGGCCTTTAAATACAATGATGTGAGGTGGTTTCTCCGAGGAAAATGTTCTTAAAATAAATAACATTTAATAAGAGATCTTTCTCAAACCGTGACGTCCAGCATATTCACAAACTGATGCAAGGGTTTTCAAATTAAAAAGAAGAAAGGCGGGCATGATGAAAAGCATCTGCATGTTGGCATAGGGAAGACGGAGGGGATGGAAGGTTCATTCTTTGGGGCCGATGCCGGATCTTGGGCTTTGTCTTGTCT
This sequence comes from Nerophis lumbriciformis, assembly GCF_033978685.3. Lineage (NCBI taxonomy): Eukaryota > Metazoa > Chordata > Actinopteri > Syngnathiformes > Syngnathidae > Nerophis > Nerophis lumbriciformis. Next base: position 18,367,527 of record NC_084570.2, on the reverse strand, counting down.
GACTCTGCCTCTCTCTGCCAGCCCTCTGTTCCTTCCTTCTTCTCATGCCTGTCTCTCCGGTTCCTGCTCTCTCCCAGGGGCTTAATTTGTGGTTAGCTACAGAGATGTAGGCATGACAACCCACGCTCTCCTCTGCTTTGTTAGTGAGCTGACAGCTTCACTGACGGGCATGTACAGAGCGGGCGCTCTCACGCACTCGCCCAGCAGACCTTTTCAAGCCAGTGCACTAAAACAATATCTGTTTTATTTTTTCCATTGTATGTATTTATTGTCATGCCACAGCTACACCAATTCACAGTCCATAACTGAACAAAATACGCATAACAAGTGAACAGCTCCATTTATTTTCAACTTTTCGATACCTTTGGATAAGAGTTTATTTGGGTTCTGTGACGCAGAACTTGACTGAAATCAACTTAATCCCGAAACAACACCACAAGTTTAGCATGTAACATGCTTTTAAAAAAAACAAAAACAACTTTTGGGTAAGAAATAGTGTATAAAACAATAGAATGTAGTACAAACAACTACCGTAGCTTTATTGAGTAATGCAATAATAATATGCAGTGTTTACCTTTGAGAGTGGACTATTACGGTATCCCCTACCTCAGAGGTATCAAACTCAAAGTCTGGCCCGCCACATCATTTAATGCTCAAACTTCTGGTAATGCAATGATTATGTCTCGTTTTTATTATTGTATAACATGTTGGTCCCAGGCAAGCAAATATTACACTGAGGCCATTGGAAACCTAGCACAAACAATCACTCAAAATCCTTGACCGAAAACCACAACACCACCATCACTGTTTAGTTCTTCAAAAATATAGCTTGTTTGAATTTTGATAACATCCAAAGGTTAGCATCAATACGAATGGCCCATCGAATCCTAAATAACACTGCTCCAGCGCCACTTAAGCACTTTGTCCAGTTTAGATCTTCTGTGACAACGAGAAACACACAAGCCTCCACCAGGGGGCAGTGTAGCGTACGCAGATGCAAAACCTCTTTTGCACAATCAGCCTTTTCACATAAAGCGATGAAGGAATGGAACGACCTCACAACAAACTTGAAAAGTTTAACAGATTACTCTTCATTCACAAATGAACTTAAAAAGTGACTTTGGAGCAACCAAAGTTGCTCACACGGTCACTGAGGTGGGCAGTTTGCTTGACATGTCAACTTAATGTGTACTATATTTTTGTTGTAAGCTGTGAGGTGTGTCTGTTAAAATCATGTTTGTTTTTCTTTCACACTTTGTCTATGTGTTATGATGTAAAGGAGGGGTAGTTGTAATGTACAAGTACGTGTCAATGAAAGGCCATTTTATGACTTTGCTTAATTTGATTACATGCTATAATATCATTTTATTGCATATTTTTTGTATCTCTTTAATTTAGGTGGCCAGGGACTGCATATGGAAATTAGCTATTTAGCTATAAACTGGTGCAGAACATATCTGTCTTTGAGCTTAATATCACTGTGCATTGTCCCTTCAAATAAAGACTAACTAAACTAAAGTAATGTGGCCCGCAAACCTGGATATTAAGAAAATATACATACACACAAATATTCCTACATATTTACATACGTGCACACATAGGTACTTACATAGGTGCATACCCTCACATATACATACACAAATACAGTACATACATACACACACACACACACACACAGCACATTCACAGTACAAACATACATATACACATACTGTACATACACAAGCACATATGTATACATGCACTCGTGCATATAATCATGTTTCATCAAATATATATTGACGTTGTGCCCCCCCATTTTGACAGTCCTACATGAAATTGCATACCTTTTACACTTTGATACTATCTAATATTGCAAGATACTATCGTCTTTTCCAAACTTTTATTTTGTCAAAATAGAAAAAAGTACTTAAATATATGCTTGGTTTATGAGTTCAAAGCAATATACTGTATCTATCACTGTAAAATATTTCTCGGTAAAGCATATTACTGTAAATAAAAAATAAAAAAACCTCTACCACTGTTTTTTTACAGTAATATTATGTTGACTGAGCTGCCAGTTTATTACCATAAAATCTACCCTTGTTGTTTTCACGGTGTACTACTGAAAATGGAAAAAAAACACAGTATCACAGTTTTTGCGGTAAAAAACTGACAGCTCAGTTGCTAGAATTAAAACAAAACAGTGGTATTGTTTTCCATTGACCCTGACATGTGTACAATTCTGCTGCTTGAGTTGCCATTTTTTTACTGCAAAATCTACTGATTTTTTTTAACAGTGTACTTGATAGAATATATAATAATCAAATTCATATATTATTTGCTGTTCCGAGCAGCTCTCTGAGGGCAGCCAATGAGTTTGACACCCTGTGTCCTAGCTGCTTCTCCGTTAAACACAACAGCAGCAGCTTCTCCATAGTTTCATGGATACATGTCCGCCGTTTTGATATCATTTTGATATCTTTGGCTGTCGTTGTCAACTCAGTATGGCGCAGTTCTACGCTCCAACTGCACCGATTTCTTTTTTTAATTCAATGAATATTGTCCAATTCTTCTTCTCAACACCGTCCTTTACATACACTTTATTCGTCCCCATGGTTGGAAAAACAAACTTATGTAGATGTTTGGAACTTTATTTTTTGCTCGCAACATAAAAAGAGACAGCTTGTATCCCGAAAAACTTGTAAGGCACTATTGGACATTTACAACTAAACATGCAACATTCAAAAACATTGGCTGAAACTATTTGTGTGTGACCACTTATCTCTCTTATCAACTTTTTTTATATAATTTTTTTCCCCTTGTATTTGTAATCTTAGCTCTCTTGTTACCCGCCTGGGGACAACAGTTGGAAACTAGCAGTTGTGCAGTAATCTTACAACTGCATCGTTGCAGATGTTCATCAATATGCACAACAAATAGACATGCAGATCAAATAAATACATTTCTGGAATATTGCCAACAGCGAAAGCATGTTAAACATCAGTGAACAAACACAAAAACATAATCCGCAAATGAGTGAACACAGACATCATTACAATATCAAAGCTCAATTGCAATCATTCAGACATAGCGTCAACATTCTGGAACAAGGATAGGTGATCTAAGAGAGGTAAAAATATGATCAATTTACCTGAGGCATCTTAGGAGAAGGTTATGTTTAAATGTCACTTGTGCATATTATTGCCCATAACTGTGGCTCAGTCAAGGACCCTTGATTAAAGTTAGAAATAGAGGTGTCACTAGTTTTTAAAGACAGGGGGAGGTTTAACCCTTAGAAGATGCACTAACAGTAATAATAATAATAATTATTATTATTATTATGTGCTCTTATGATTCATATTATCAACTGATTATCATTCTAAATGAATTAGCTAGTCTCTACTTCACACTCTAAAACAAAGGGAAATATTGACTATCATAATCATACTAAATTGAATAATAATTTTTTTTATGATTATTTAAAATCATTTTCTGACCACTTTATGATGAATTTATCAGCACTTTTTTGTGATTTTTTTTTTTTTTTTTTACAGGGGTTTATCTAGATATGTTCTACATATGTTTATGGAAATGTGCCCATCATTCACAATCCCTCTATGTAAGATAATAACACATTTGTTGTTCTGTTTTTATGCATTCTAAATTGTAAATGAATTTTAGCAAGCGTCAGCTAACAATGAAGTCAATGTGAGCTCCTCTGTAACACCCACAAAGCCCTCCAAATGACCATCCAAGAACCAGCAACAATACTCCATCTGTATCTCGTGACCTGAATATTAACAAAGTATTAGCAATATTGTTATTACAAGCACTAGTGATGGGTCTGGCAACACCGATGCATCGGCGCATGCGTCGAGCTCAGAGAGCAAAACCCTGTGTCGGTGCGCGTACCGCTTTTAGAAAGTCACGTGACCGATACGCGAACTGTGTCGCACTGACGCCTCCTCTCTGCCCTGTGAGCGGGTCTTTTCTACAGCCGGAGAAATAATAACTAAGAAGAGAAATCGTCTAAAATGTAATACGTTGAATTTTTTTTTATTTTTTTTATGAAAATGTCTAAATAAATAAATAAATAAAAATCCCAGTCCACAAGCATCCTCATTCACAACACGTTCTCTTAGATTTCCATGTTATGATACATGTTGACATTATTTATTGACTGTATCTAAAAGTATTTATTGACTGTATCTAAAAGTCGCCACCTCATCGCAGGGTGTACACCGCCTTCCGCCCGATTGTAGCTGAGATAGGCTCCAGCGCCATAATTGCCAACCTTGAGACCTCCGATTTCGGGAGGTGGGGGTGGGAGGGGGCGTGGTTGGGGGCGGGGGCGTGGTTAAGAGGGGAGGAGTATATTTACAGCTAGAATTCACCAAGTCAAGTATTTCATATATATATATATATATACATATATATATATATATATATATATATATATATATATATATATATATATATATATATATATATATATATAATCAATCAATCAATCAATGTTTATTTATATAGCCCTAAATCACAAGTGTCTCAAAGGGCTCAAGTATTTCATATATATATATATATATATATATATATATATATATATATATATATATATATATATATATATATATATGAAATACTTGACTTTCAGTGAATTCATATATATATATATATATATATATATATATATATATATATATATATATATATATATATATATATATTAAGAAATACTTGACTTTCAGTAAATTCTAGCTATAAATATATATATATATATATATATATATATATATACATATATATATATATATATATATATATATATATATATATATATAAAAATGCTTGCATTTTTCCCGGGCGCGGCACCGCTGCTGCCCACTGCTCCTCTCACCTCCCAGGGCGTGAACAAGGGGATGGGTCAAATGCAGAGGACACATTTCACCACACCTAGTGTGTGTGTGACAGTGTGACAATCATAAAATAAGCGTCAGTTGAGTCGGTCCATAGGTTGTCTGTAGGGATTTTTAATGTCCAGCAGATGTCAGTATTTAGTGACACAGTGTCAACACAGTATCAATACAGTTTTGCAATGTGTCAAAACGCTTCATGACACCTCATCAACCCATCACTAACAAGCACTAACGCAGACTATCTGGGATGCTGCTATATTGACATTTTGAACCGGTGACCGGCTGCTGCTGCTGGTCTGCCTCTAAGTTGGCAAGAGTTAATTGTCGATTATAAATCATTAGTCAACTATGATATTCATCTTAGACCCAGAGATGGCGAGAAAGACACACAAATATGCTCGTTTGTGGCAAGTTTTTTAACCCTTTGTGTGGATTATCATTAACTCTTATAAACATCCCTTCAATTGGCATCTCAGTGAAAGCAGATATTGTACAGTAAGTGATTGTTTTATTATATCCATAGTTTGTATATCCTGTTTATCCCTTAGCAATACTGCTACATAATGTTTAGTGTTTCACTTAGGTTGGGTCTCTGTAGCACACAACTTCTAAAACTTGTAGCACTTCCTCTCTATTTCCAGGCTCAAAAATAAAAGGTTATGATAATCTTTTATTTCAAAGTAGTCTTTTCTTTCATGAAGTCTGCCATAAATAGTAGTGTTGTTGTTGAAGGGAAAAGTGGATGTTGTGATGGGTCTGTAAAATGAATACACCGCCGAATGCTTAAAATGAGCAAAATACATAAATAGTACATGTTATTATGAATGTGTCAGATACTACATCACGTATATACATGTACTTACAGGATGTATATAAAACGATAGTTTTTTTAGAGGGCTGTATAGGCAGTGTAGAGTGAATCCAATTGACTCCATTGTTAGCTGACTTTTGCTAATGTTTATTTACTTTGATTCAAGCCTGTTGCCTGGGAAGTACAAGGCCTGGTGTTTCAACTTCACACTGTACCCAAGGGTAATGTGGCTTCTGAAGCTGTGCCAGGTCACTTTGTCGACTGTAAGCAAGATGGAAGCAAACCCTGGCTTGTTTGTCCGCAAGTGGCTTGGGCTCTCAAGGTGCCGCCCATCGGCCAGCCTGAATGGCTACAACACACTCCAGCTTCCCCTGAAATCAATCACCATAGGGTACAGAGTAGAGAAGGCAAGACTTGTGATGGAGCTAAGGGACTCGACAGATGGGACGGTGAGGAGCATGGAATCCCATGGGTGACTGGGAGGAAATGGAGGGCTGAAGAGGAGGTGCAAACGGCAGTGGGCAGGCTGCAACCCTAAGAGAAGGTGGGTAGAGTCCAGATGGGGTGTGCTGGTCTTGGATGGGGAGACTAGCCCATGAGGTGGTCCAGGGCTAACCGAAAGGAGAGGAAGGACTTTGTGATCACTGATGTGACAAATATGGCCGAGGAAGAGTACAAGCTCAAGGCAATGGTACATGACAAGCAGGGACAATAGACGACATGAGAGGGGGTTGTGGGTCGGTTGGTAAGCTAGGCAGATTTCTGGAAATTCCCACAGGGTCTACTCCACTTCCTCCTCAACATATAACACCCTGCCCTCTCCTCAAAACCTTTAACAGTAGTTGGGCACCAAGCAGGTCTGCGACCTCTGTGGGACCATCAGTGCTTCCCTACAACACATCAGGATGCCATACCGGGGCAGGTACAGATGGCAGCACAGCCAGATGCAGAGGAAGCTGGCAGAGGTGGTGGAGAAGAGATGACAAGAGGAAAACAAAGAGAGGCAGCCAGGTATGCAGCAGTGGACCCAGTTCTTGAAGTTGAAGAAAGCAGAGAAAACTGTTATTAAGAGACCAGAACCCACCCTTTTGATGCCAGGTGTGGAGTGGAGAATGGCGGTGGACTTGAGCAAGCAGCTCTGTTTCCCAGGAGAGATTTTCAGGACCACGCTACGGCCAGACATGGTGATGTAGACCAAGGCAGAGAGGTATGTGCTGCTGGTGGAGCGGACTATGCCAAGGAAGGAGGGGATGTATGGAGCCGATGAGTGGAAGAGGTCAAAATACACCGACCTAGTGGCATATTGAAGGGAGAATGGTTGAAGAACGCAACTCTTCCCAGTGCAGGTGGGCACCAGGAGTTTTGTGGGAGTCTCAACAAGGTGCCTACTTAAAGATCTAGGGCTGAGGGACAAGGAGCTACACAAAGCCACCAAGCAAGTGGTTGAGGAGACAGAGAAGACAAGCTTCTGGCTTTGGCTGAGGAATCGAGACAAGGCATGGGGAGTGAGCCAATCCTGAGAAAGGCTAGCTGCGGGGAGTGACTGGGAGACGGCCCTGTTCACTAGGAGATGTACCAGGATAAGGGACGAAACATCAGTGAATGGTGGTCCACGGCTGATGGCCCCGCAGCTAGCGCAATAGGCACTGGTAGGGGTGCGGCAGGCCTAGAGTCTCGCTGGTTCGTTCATCTACATGTACAAACCAATTAAGAGTAAGAATGCTTAAAAAAAGACAAATATGTCTTCTTGTCTTACATAGGGATTGTGAAAATTCCTGAAAAAAATAGTACCTCAAAGCTGCCACGAATGATTGGAGGATGTGAGCAGAACTCTGGACACTCAGGCTTTTGTGATTTTGGATAATATCAAACAGTCTGCCCTGCAGGATGAATTTGAGGAACAGAAATAGACAGAGCGGAAAGTTTAAATAATCTTGATTGTTTTCCAAAGCTGCAACATGGCAAGGTCCTTACTTCAAGATTCCCCTCAAGGACAGTGCAGCGAAGACGAAACCAACTCTATCCCTGTCAACAACACTTTGCCATCGCCTGCAGACCGACTCCAGGCCTACAGACTTAACACACACACACACCATGGACCATGACTATATATGTACACATACCTCCAACCCTACCCCACGCCTTTGCCATCGTTTTACCAAACGTGGTATGACGGAAAACTGAGCAGCGCCCTTAGTGGCTGGAAGCTTTGGGTCGGATGCCTTCCCCCCACCCCCTCCTGTTGCAAGTCTTGTAGTTTCTTTGTCAACATATGCATATGTGCTTATCGGCTATTGAGTTATTTTCCCAGCCCCATAGAAGCCGCAGTCAGAGATCGACCTTTTTTTTACTCAACCTTCCCCAGTGTCTACCTTTTTCCCACGTTTTACTAGGACACCGTAAGTGGCGACCCATCATCATTCGTGTTCTGTTCCCTGTGCATTGTTTGTCTAATCTTGAAGGGGTTTGTGGTGTAAATAAAATGTTGTTGTACTTGTGCAATGACAATAAAGAGCATACCATACCATAACATAACATTCTCACACTATTAACTCGATCCACTAGGTCCTTTGATTGATTAATTAATTGATAACATAAAAACAGTTCGGTTTCCCTTTAATCGTCTTTAGAAATTGTGTTTGAAAAGCTGGTTTCAACCAAATCAATTAAATAATTAGTAGTTTTTTAGTGCATGTAAACATACCAAGTGTGTGTGTGCGTTGGGTTTAGGGTGGGATGGGGGGAAATTCGGAAGCCTTGTGTATGAAGGCCCAGCATTTGGTACTACGCCCCCGCTAACAGGTAAAATTCATCCAAAAAGTCAATAAAGTAAATGTAGAACAATACAACTCACCTCTGCCAACTAATGGACTGGTTCAAAGTTGACAAAGGGGACGTCTTCTTGGTTGACGACGGTAATTACGGCGAAGAAGAATTCATTGGCGCTCCTGAGAATCTCAGTCAAACCTTCAGTTGAAAGCCTGCAATGATCAAGGGGACTTGCTAAGTGAATCATACATACTTTGCCAAAATAGCTTGAATTTCATATCCCGTCAGTCACACATCCCACTGCCATATATATATATTTTTTTTTATATAAATGATGGTAGGTACATTTTGTGACACATACGCTCTATTCATGAATGAGCAATTGGCAGAAATGAAAGGTGCTCAAAACATGAGCAGTGATAACGACTCCAAATATACAACATGATGTTTTTTCAGTGAGAAAATCATTGTTGCCTAGCATCTCTCCAAAAAAAAAATATATACATTTATGAATTTTGAATGAAGAGGAATCAGACAAGACATCTTCAACAAGGTTCACTAAAAGACAACATTTGATGGCGGGGAGCAAAATCTGAATTCAGGATGACTGTCAAGATAAATTCTCCCGCGCTCTCTGTCGGCAATAATTCATCTCGGGGTGGCTGCAGCGAAGCAGACATGAAAGCTTTTTCCTTTCCTCTGTTCTCAGAGTCACCGTCTACTTCTCACATTCTTGTGATTAACATCGCTCATTTTTTTTTTCCCTTCTTCCAGCCGCATGTCCCCATTCGGTCCATTTTCATGTCACCTGCGACACCTGAACCAACCCCTCCCCACGTGGTATCCGCTCTTTTCTTGTTCCAGAGACACAATGTCTCAGTCTTCTAAAGCCCCGCCGCCTTTTCAACTACTCTCAATATGTCTTCTTGACATCACTCGGATGTGCAACCCCACTCCATTTCCCCCTTTTTTTATTGGAACAGAGTGGCTCGTTTTTCCATTAAGGTGACACGGACATGGAAGAGGGTAAAATAGAGATAAGTGGTTTGTAGAGGCATTCGATCCCCCAATAAAAAAGCTTATGTTCTCTTTCCCCCACCCAAAAAAATATATATCTTCAAAAATGCCTACCAAGGCTCTTTTTACCCTCTAAAGAAGCAACTTGCTTGGTTACATTTTTCATACCAACTATTATAACAAAAACACCACTTTCTAGCTTATGTTGATAATAATGGTTTAACACGGGGGTCAGCAACCCGCAGGTCTAAAAACGAGGCATAATGATTGATTAGCTTGCAGACATGCAGTGACCAAATATGCCTGATTAGCACTCCAACAAGTAAATAACATCTACGAAGCTCACCGTTGTGCATTCACGCACAGTATAAAACGTTTGGTGGACAAAATGAGACAAAGAAGGAGTGGCATAAAACACGTTTTTCTGTAGCAGCATCAATGAAAGCTGTACATGTAAACAAACTATGTTGAGTTCAAGGATTGATGAAATTAGTAGGACAAAACGTTGCTTGTCAAATACTCTCATCAGTGAAGCATGTTTAATATAAACAGTGGGATTTCTAACAATTAGGAAGGTTTGTGTCATGTTTGTTCTCCTACAGAAAATATATTAAAACAAAAAATGTATATATTTTTTCATCTTTTTCCATTTTCACACATTTCTGAAAGAGGTCCAGGGAGCCACTAGGGCGGCGCTGAAGAGATAAAGTTATGCGGCTCTTTAGCGCCTTGACCAAAGACACAACGGCAGTGACTAGGATGGCGGTAGCTGGATTCAAACCAGGAACCGTCAAATTTCTGGTCTGCTCCTCTACCATCTGAGCCTCGGCGCGAGTTGGCTAGCTAACGTTAGCTAAAGATAGCGATTGGGTAGCCAATGTTAACTAAAGATAGCGAATTGGCTAGCTAATGATAGTGATTTGGCTCGCTAACGTTAGCTAAAGATAGCGATTGGGTAGCTAACGTTAGCCAAACATAGCGATTTGGCCGGCTAACGTGAGCTAATCATAACGTGAGCTAATCATAGCGATTATTATTATCATTATTCTTATTGCTATTACTTGGAAGCAGGCAAATCATTGAATTATGAATATATTTTTGTGAAGTGTAGGGGTAACACCTGATAAGTTTCAACTCTTTCTCACATACAAATGGTAAACTCTTTTGGCACGTTAGTAGTTGCTCTTGTTTATTGTTATTTACTTTTGTCATGTATTTATAATTGTCTATGTTAATTACTGTTCATGTTCAAAATAATAAAATACAAGCACATTTGTAATCATAGCGATTAGGTTAACTAATGTTAGCTAAAGATAGTAATTTGAACAGCTATTGTTAGCTAATGATAGTGAGGGCTAGCTAATGTTAGCTAATAATAGCGATTTGGCCAGCTAACATTAGCTAATGATAGCAATTTGGCAAGTTACGATTTGCTAATGATAGCGATTTGGAAAATTAATATTAGCTAATGATAGCAATTTGGAAAGTTAACATTAGCTAATGATACCAATTGGGCTAGTTAACGTTTGCGAGAGGTAGCAATTTGGCTAGCTAGCAATTGTAACGGTAGCAATTTGGCTAGTAAATGTTAGCTAAAGATACCGAACTGACGAGCTAACGTTTGGTAATGATAGCATATTTGATAGCTAATGATAGCAATTTGGCTAAAATAACGACAGCGATTTGGCTGGATACAGTAACGTTGGCTAATGTTATAAGCTAAAGATAGCGACTTGACTAGATAACGTTTGCTAAAGATTGCGGTTTGGCTAGCTAACGTTACCTAATGATAGCGATTTTGCAAGTTAACATTAGCTAACGGTAGCGATTTGGCTGGCTTATCGTACATTTGCTGTTGCGGCCCCAAAACATAGGAACAATCTGCCTTTAAATATGAGACAGGCTCCTCTACTGTCTGTTTTTAAATGTCTTCTCAAAACACATTTATTTTCTTTGGCCTATAAATAGGCCACCTGCTGGAACACAGGTGTCATTGTCCACAGTCAAGCGTGTTTTGCATCACCATGGACTGAGAGACTACCATGCCAGAAGGAAGCCCTTGCTCCAGTAGCGACACCTTAAGGCTCGTCTAAAGTTTGCTGCTGATCACATAGACAAAGATAAGACCTTCTGGAGGAAAGTTTTGTGGTTAGATGAAACAAAAATCGAGCTGTTTGGCCACAATACCCAGCAATATGTTTGGAAGAGAAAAGATGAGGCCTTTAATCTCAGGAACACCATGTCTACCGTCAAGCATGGTGGTGGTAGTATTATGCTCTGAGCCTGTTTTGCTGCCAATGGAACTGATGCTTTACAGAGAGTAAATTGGACAATGAAAAAGGAGGATTAGCTCCAAATTCTTCAGGACAACCTAAAATCATCAGCCCGGAGGTTGGGTCTTGGGCGCATACTTGCCAACCCTCCTGATTTTTTCCGGGAGACTCCCGAATTTCATGTGCCCCTCCCGAAAATCTCCCGGGGCAACAATTCTCCCGAATTTCTCCCGTTTTTCACCCAGACAACAATATTGAGGGCGTGCTGGGATGGCACTGCCTTTAGCGTCCGCTTTTTCTCCATACAAACAGCGTGCCGGCCCAGTCACATGTTGTATGCGGCTTCTATAGACACACGTAAGTGACTGCAAGACATACTTGATCAACAGTCATACAGGTCACACTGACGGTGGCCAAATAAACAACTTTAACACTGTTACAAATATGCGCCACACTGTGAACCCACACCAAACAAGAATGACAAACACATTTCGGGAGAACATCCGCACCATAACACAACATAAACAAAACAGAACAAATACCCGTAATCCCTTGCAGCCCTAACTCTACCGGGCCACAATATACACCCCCCGCTACCAGGTTTTAGAATGGCCTTCCCAAAGTCAATCAATCAATCAATCAATGTTTATTTATATAGCCCTAAATCACAAGTGTCTCAAAGGGCTGCACAAGCCACAACAACATCCTCGGTACAGAGCCCACATAAGGGCAAGGAAAAACTCACCCCAGTGGTACGTCGATGTGAATGACTATGAGAAACCTTGGAGAGGACCGCATATGTGGGTAAACCCCCCCAGGGGAGACCGAATGCAATGGATTTCGAGTGGGTCTGACATAATATTGTGAGAGTCCAGTCCATTAGTGGATCCAACATAATAGTAAGAGTCCAGTCCATAGTGGGGCCAGTAGGAAACCATCCCGAGCGGAGAAGTCCTGACTTAAACGTGTGGACAATGCTGAAGAAACAAGTCCATGTCAGAAAACCAACACATTTAGATGAACTGCACCAATTTTGTCAAGAGGAGTCGTCAAAAATTCAACCAGACACTTGTGGATAGCTACCAAAAGTGCCTTATTGCAGTGAAACTTGCCAAGGGACATGTAACCAAATATTAACATTGCTGTATGTATACTTTTGACCCAGCAGACTTGCTCACATTTTCAGTAGACCCATGATAAATTCAAAAAAGAACCAAACTTCATGAATGTCTTTTTTTGTGACCAACAAGTATGTGCTCCAATCACTGTATCACAAAAAAATAAAAGTTGTAGAAATTATTGAAAAGTCAGGACACACTCATGACATTATGTTCTTTACAAGTGTATGTAAACTTTTGACCACGACTGTACATAATGTAGACCCGGAGCCAAAAAGTTTGGGGACCCTGCTTTAGGGTATTGACAATCACGTCTGTGAAAGAAGGCTGGTGGAAAAACGATACAAAATGTTCTTTGCAGGGTCACTATTTGTCTGTTTATGCTCCATTGAAACCGTTTCTTCAATGTTTACTCTTAGATTGTTTCCATGGCGACCAAATGTCTCTCAACGATGGTGTCAAAGTTCAACCCAATCTGACGATGTTCGTTCACGTGTCTCGTGTTTGACCAATATAAGCAGTTCAAGCAGGCTGCTTGCCTAACCAATCTGGCGCCCTAGGCAAGATTTTAGGTGGCGCCCCCCCACATCGGCAGTGAAGTGTATATACTCACAAGAACCCGAATAGCTTTGTCTTTGACCTTTTTTTTTTTTACTTACAACTATACCTAATATATAAAGGGGTGGAAAAGTGACCTGCAGGGCAAACATTAGCTAACCAGAAGGCAATAACAATGTAAACAAAAAACACCTGCTTGAGAGAGACCTAATACAAACATTTATATGCACATACAACACTTAGAACTTTTAGCATATCAGTATGTGGAATTAAATTATGGAATAGATTCAGTAAAAAAGTTAAAAATTGTACTGATATGATCCAGTTTAAGAGGTTGTTCAAAATAATAGTGCTTACAGAGTACAAAGAAGAAGAATTATGAGAAATACTTTCAACCTTATTGAAAATAAGATATTCTTCATCTCAGTATGTTAATAATGACTGAATTAATTAATTAATTACATATTACAAAACTGTTGTATACTAACTCATAGATGTTATTTTATTATATAAAAAGGTCAGTAAATGATTCTATATATTTGTAAACGCTTTGAAGTGGGAAAGAGGTAGGATTAAATAAGCTTTGCTTCTTCCTACTCCTTTTCGGGCATGATGTAAAATGAAATTATATGAAATTGTGTGATGTATTATGATGTAAGTGTGTTCATGTTCGAAATAAACTAAAGAAAGAAATAAATGTCCCTGAGGAATGTAGTGGGAGTACTGTAATTACCTAACGTTACATTATTATTTTCCAAAACAATTTAGCCCCCTCCACAATATTAACCCGACGTTAAAACAGAACTAGCTATTTATTGATTAGCAATTGCCGAATCATGTAACATTAGCTTAATGCTAAAAAGCCAGGTTACTATCACATTCTGTAACAGACAAATCATTTCATGTAGGCTAACGTTACCTACCTGCTACCTCTGTCTTTTCTCGTTTCTCCTCCTCTTCTTTTCTCTTTTTTCTTCCCTGGGCACCTGACAGTTTTGGCATCTCGTGTTGATTTTTTGATGTGGGGACGTCGGGAAGGGAGGGGTCGCACCGTGCGGGGGAGGAGGGGGGGGGGGCGTAATGTTGTAACAAATAATATTTCTATTAAATAGGCTTTACTTTGCATTTTAATTAACGTGGGATTATTTTTTGTATTTAGAAATAATAGTACCAACTTTTTTTCTTTCTTTTTTTTCTCCCAACATTTGTGGCACTGGCGTGGCGCCCCCTGATGGACGGCGCCCTTAGCATTTGCCTATACGGCCTATGCCACGGGCCGGCCCTGAGTTCAAGGACGCAAACACACACGTTAACCAAACCTTCTGCAGACCTATTAGGGTTTTCTTGCTTGGTACCTTTTATTAGCATTCGCACTAAAGCCGCCTGGACGGTGGTTCAAGGGCGCACACAAACACACACACACACACAAAATATACAAGTCTAAAAATATCTTCAGCAACGCTTAACTGGCCAACCAAAACAGAAAAGTATCCACACAACGCCCCGCAGCAACGGAGCTCATTTATAATAACAAGTTAGGACTCCGGAGTTCTTCTGAGGATCCTCGCTGGGAATCTGCTTACGTTTCAGTTCAGCCGTGTAAACAATCCGCAAGGCGCCTCGAATCGTTGCCAAATGAACAAATGTCTACGTTGACAAAAAGGGGCTCTGCAGATATGTTTAGTGACAAAAAGAAAAAAGGAGAAACATGTGGGTGAGATACAATAAAAGTCTCCAGGCGCGTTACACAACACACCGGGTACTGTCAGTGTCATGTGCGTGTTGCTCCTCTTGCAGTACTGGCACGGATGGGAAGAAACGTTTGTGTCAACGTTGCCTCGCACTTTTTCTGTCAGGCTCAGACGGTTTTGGAGGCTTGTCAAAGCAAATTGAAACCGAGCACTTGTAGAGCGATTGTGATTATGCTGCAAACAGTAAACGGCACTGAGAGCTAACCGGTCCGTGTAGCCCAGGGGTGGGCAACCCAAAATGTTGAAAGAGCCATATTGGACCAAAAATACCCCCCAAAAAATCTATCTGGAGCCGCAAAAAATGTAAAGCATTGTATACGTGTTATAATGAAGGCAACACATGATGTAAGTGTCTATATTAGCTATATTAGCCTACTATCAAAATGACTTTAAAAGTTGTATATAAGTATTATAATTAAGGCAACACGTGATGTAAGTGTCTATAATAGCTATATTAGCCTACTATCAAAATGACTTTAAAAGTCTTATAAAGTGTTATAATGAAGGCAACACATGATGTAAGTGTCTATATTAGCTATATTAGCCTACTATCAAAATTACTTTAAAAGTTGTATATAAGTATTATAATTAAGGCAACACGTGATGTAAGTGTCTATAATAGCTATATTAGCCTACTATCAAAATGACTTTAAAAGTCTTATAAAGTGTTATAATGAAGGCAATACATGATGTAAGTGTCTATATTAGCTACATTAGCCTACTATCAAAATTACTTTAAAAGTCATATTTAAGTGTTATAATGAAGGCAACACATGATGTAAGTGTCTATATTACCTATATTAGCCTACTATCAAAATTACTTTAAAAGTGTTATAATGAAGGCAACACATGATGTAAGTGTCTATATTAGCTATATTAGCCTACTATCAAAATGGCTTTCAAAAATCTTATATAAGTGTTATAATGAAGGCAACACATGATGTAAGTGTCTATATTAGCTGTATTAGCCTACTATCAAAATTACTTTAAAAGTCATATTTAAGTGTTATAATGAAGGCAACACATGATGTAAGTGTCTATATTACCTATATTAGCCTACTATCAAAATTACTTTAAAAGTGTTATAATGAAGGCAACACATGATGTAAGTGTCTATATTAGCTATATTAGCCTACTATCAAAATGGCTTTCAAAAATCTTGTATAAGTGTTATAATGAAGGCAACACATGATGTAAGTGTCTATATTAGCTGTATTAGCCTACTATCAAAATTACTTTAAAAGTCATATTTAAGTGTTATAATGAAGGCAACACATGATGTAAGTGTCTATATTACCTATATTAGCCTACTAACAAAATGACTTTAAAAGTCTTATATAAGTATTATAATGAAGGCAACACATGATGTAAGTGTCTATATTAACTATATTAGCCTACTATCAAAATTACTTTACAGGTGTTATAATGAAGGCAACACATGATGTAAGTGTTTATATTAGATATATTAGCCTACTATCAAAATGACTTTAAAAGTGTTATAATGAAGGCAACACATGATGTAAGTGTCTATATTAGCTATATTAGCCTTCTATCAAAACGACTTTAAAAGTCTTATATAAGTGTTATAATGAAGGCAACACATGATGTAAGTGTCTATATTAGCTATAATAGCCTACTATCAAAATGACTTTAAAAGTCTTATATAAGTGTTATAATGAAGGCAACACATGATGTAAGTGTCTATATTAGCTATATTAGCCTACTAACAAAATGACTTTAAAAGTCTTATATAAGTATTATAATGAAGGCAACACATGATGTAAGTGTCTATATTAACTATATTAGCCTACTATCAAAATGACTTTACAGGTGTTATAATGAAGGCAACACATGATGTAAGTGTTTATATTAGCTATATTAGCCTACTATCAAAATGACTTTAAAAGTGTTATAATGAAGGCAACACATGATGTAAGTGTCTATATTAGCTATATTAGCCTTCTATCAAAACGACTTTAAAAGTCTTATATAAGTGTTATAATGAAGGCAACACATGATGTAAGTGTCTATATTAGCTATAATAGCCTACTATCAAAATGACTTTAAAAGTCTTATATAAGTGTTATAATGAAGGCAACACATGATGTAAGTGTCTATATTAGCTATATTACCCTACTATCAAAATGACTTTTAAAGTCTTATATTAGTGTTATAATGAAGGAAACACACAATGTAAGTATCTATATTAGCTGTATTAGCCTACTATCAAAATTACTTTAAATGTCTTATATAAGTGTTATAATGAAGGCAACACATTATGTAAGTGTCTATATTAGCTATATTAGCCTACTAACAAAATGACTTTAAAAGTGTTATAATGAAGGCAACACATGATGTAAATGTCTATGTTAGCTATATTAGCCTACTATCAAAATGACTTTAAAAGTCGTATATAAGTGTTATAATGAAGGAAACACATGATGTAAGTGTCTATATTAGCTATATTAGCCTACTATCAAAATGACTTTAAAAGAGTTATAATGAAGACAACACATGATGTAAGTGTTTATATTAGCTGTATTAGCCTACTGTCAAAATGACTTTAAAAGTCTTATATAAGTTTTATAATGAAGGCAACACATGATGTAAGTGTCTATTTTAGCTATATTAGCCTACTATCAAAATGACTTTCAAAAGTCTTATATAAGTGTTATAATGAAGGCAACCCATGATGTAAGTGTCTATATTAGCTAAATTAGTCTACTATCAAAATTACTTTAAAAGTCTTATATACGTGTTATAATGAAGGCAACACATTATGTAAGTAGCTATATTAGCTATATTAGTCTACTATCAACATTACTTTAAAAGTCTTATGTAAGTGTTATCATGAAGGCAACATATGATGTAAGTGTCTATATTAGCTATATTAGCCTACTATCAAAATGACTTTAAAAGTCTTGTATAAGTGTTATAATGAAGGCAACGCATGATGCAAGTGTCTATATTAGCTATATTAGCCTACTATCAAGATGACTTTAAAATTCTTATATTTATTATTAAGGCAACACATGATGTAAGTGTCTATAGTAGCTATATTAGCCGACTATCAAAGGCTGATGTAAATATTCATTTACATAAATGTTGTATTTAAATTTTTATTCTACACATTTTTGCAACTTTGGAAATCATTAGTAAAATGGAGGCTTCTCACAGGATGAGATAACTTCTGGAAACTACTTGCTCAGAATGGTTAAAGGTATAGATGTGTGTGTCCGAGTATAAGGAAACGGCAGGCTGTCTTCTTCTAATGGATGTATTACAATCTTTGCAAGCTGGGTAACGTTTGCTGTGGTCTGGAACAAATGGCACACAAACAACTATGAGAAATGCAGCCAATATTACATACAGATGATGTGTCATGAGACATGCAAATATAAATTAAATACACAGAGGACGTAAATCAAGGAAATTAAATTAGCTCAAATATACCTACAAACGAGGCATAATGATGCAATATGTACATACAGCTAGCCTAAATAGCATTTTAGTATCAATTAGCTTGCAGTCACTCCATCAAATCAATAAAATCAACAAAGCTCATTTTTGTGCATTCACGCACAGCATAAAACATTTGGTAGACAAAATGAGACAAAGAAGGAGTGGCATAAAACACATATTTCTGTGGCAGCATCGGAGAAAGTTGTACATATAAACAAACTGCAATGAGTTCAAGGATCGCTGAAATTAGTAGGGCAAAATGGTGCACGCCAAATACTCTCATCAGTGAAGCATGTATAACATAAACAGTGGGATTTCTAACAATTAGGAAGGTTTGTGTCATGTTTGCTCTCCTACAGAAAATATATTAGAGCCGCGGTGTAGCCATAGATGTGTGTAGAGCAGTCACGCCTCGGGGAATCAAAAGTTGGAAAAAAACATAACGCCAACTGCCACTTGGCAGCTATAACGACTTGTATTCTTCTGAAAAGACGTCTGACTGAAAAGTGCAGCTCTGGGTTTTTGTGTTTTTTTTGGGGTCAATTCACCCGGAAGATTATTCAGAAGGTTGAGGTTGGTTTTGTATGTATCCATCACCACTCGTACGTGACACAACATAACATAGTTTCCGGATTATAAGGTGCACTGCCAATGAGCAGGTCTAGTCGGAACTCTCTAATAACTAAAGTTCCTTGGGTTAATATTTTTTAAACTCGCTATACCGGTTTTAGCAGATTTAGCTAATGATAGTGATTAGGAAAGTTAACATTAGCTAATGATACCAATTTGACTACTTAATGTTAGCTAAAGATACCGAATTGACTAGCTAATGTTTGCTAATGATAGCGGTTTTGCTAGCTAATGATAGCAATTTGGCTAGTTAACCTTGTTAATTTGGCTAGATACAGAAACATTAGCTGACTTTATAAGCTAAAGATAGCGACTTGACTAGCTAACCTTTGTTAAAAATTGCCATTTGGCTAGTTGATGTCAGCAAATGATAGCAATTTGGCTAGCTAACATTATCTAATGATAGCGATTTGGCAAGTTAACATTAGCTAATGGTAGCGATATAGCTGGCTGACCGTACATTTGCTGTTGTGGCCACAAAACAGTGGAACCACTTGCCATCAAATATTAGACAGGTTCCGTCACTCTCTGTTTTTACATTTCTTTTTAAAGCACGTTTCTTTTCTTTGGCCTATAAATATATAGTTAGCCAAATCGCTAGGTATTAGGTATGTATACAAATAATAAAATAACGCCATATTATTTGAACCCAATGTAGACCCGGAGTCAAAACGTGTGGAGACTCTGCTTCAGGGGATTGACGCAAGTGTGAAATGTGATCAGTTGGCAGGTCAGCCCTTCTCTTCTTTAATGATTGCAGATCTAATGATCATGATCTGTTTATTTGCAGGGATCCATCCACATTAACTGACACCAGAGATTTGACTGCATGATAGTCGACTATGGGTAAAATCTAACAAATCAGATTTGGAAATGAAAATATTCAGTCGAAGACAGCCCTAGTTTGTTGTGAACAAACTCACGCAATAGCACAACAGTCAATAACACTAGACTTCAATTGTCCTAATCCAACCTTCCCCTGGTTGTGACATAGTTGGAAGACCTTTTTTGCACCCCAAAGCAAGTTCCATGAAGGTGTTGCTGGATTACCTCAATAACCCAGTTTTTAATCCTGTAGAAACTCCCGAAAATAGAGCGAGCTGAGAAACTGACTCCACGTCGTCTTTTGTCAATTCCTGCAAGTGAAATGGATCCCAATAGTATTGTCTGTCTTGCAAACGTCAGGCACTATATCCACATCAGTCCCGTGTCTTTAATAAGTCATGATCGTCACAACTCTCATTCGGGCGTTGCATTGGAATCTGCGTCGGTTGCTGGTCCTTCAAGGAGGGTAAGCTAATTTTTAGCCTACCTGTGAGAGCTTTGGGACGACGGAAGGGTTCACAGTAACTGCAGAGTTACACGAGTAATACCAAAATAGATTGTTATTTTTAACAAATAAAAAAGTCCCTGAGGATTGGAGTCCCCAGATCAACTGGGAACAACGGAATGGAACTTCATAGTGATGGGATCGGCAGTTCTTTAATTCTTACTGAATCACTAGAATCAGTTCCTTAAATTGAGTCGTACAAAAAATTTGTTCACCGAAAAAAATAAAAATAGGAGGGGGGGGGGGGGGGGTCGTGCGTAGTACAGTACAGTGCAGACATTCGCGGGAGAAGCAGCAAATAGGGTGAACGCGAGTCCCTACACAGCTCTGTGCATGCAGTACACCAGGCAGTGAGTGACTGACACAGCGCCACAGTCAGCACAGTTCAGTACGTGAACCTGAATCACTTCTGCAGCAGCAGTTCTGTGTGCAGGCCGGCGAATCATGAGTCAGTCAGTAACAGCTTCCACAGCGGCAGATCTCGGTGTGTGTCAGTTCGCGAACGACACAAGCCCTCAGCACCCAATGAACAACGCGCACAGTGACTGAACGAGAGCCTCAATGTGACGTCGTCCTCCGCGACACAGTCAGTTCTCTGTGTCAGTAGGTTCGCGAGTCCTGATTCTGTTGTTCACTGAGTGATTCATGTCGTTAATCCGCGGTGAACGAATCGTTCGCTCAGTCCCTCCCCCTGCCCCCATGATGAGTAGCTGGCTGCGTCGTTCGCCGACGTCGAGGGTTCAGTGAGTCACAGAATGCGCCAGTTCCACTCATACCGGCAAGGTCGCCGCGGAGTTCAACTGAACTGAGAAAGGAACGAATCAGTTCATGAAGTGATTCGGTTCAGTACGTTCACTCAAAAGATTTGTTCGTTCGAACGAATAGTTCGCGAACGACACAACATTAGAACTTGAAAAATGCTCCGTTGGTGGTTTATAATTCAAGATCCCTGATTCGCTATTTGCGCTCTCAATCAAGAAGGGATTCCTGAGGATTGATGATCTAATCATGCAGAAGCCCCAACGTCCAGGCCAGTCAAGCCCAATCCACTGCACTTTAGAATAAAATAAAATAGAAAATAATAGCGCCGTTGAGCACAGCAAACTTAGTTTCAGTACAAGACCGTTCTAGTGCCAAGCAGGGAGGTAATGGGTCCCATTTTTATAGTCTTTGGTATGACTCGGCCGGGGTTGAACTCACGATCTAACGATCTCAGGTGGACACTCTAACCACAAGGCCACTGAGGGGTTGCACAGGGTAAACGGCGCCCCATAAAAAAAGTAAATGCGGGGAAAGGGGGATGAGTAGAAAAAAAAGTTGATTCCAGACTAAGCAGTTTGGGGCAAAAAAAAAATTGCCACAATATAAACACGTTACACACAGAAAGACAAGACTTGCAACTGGGGGTTGCATCCAGTTGGAAGCACGGGGTTAAGAAGTGGGGAAGGCATGTGGTATATCTGTTACCCGTGTTATGTCTACAGGCCTGGCAGACAAATTCCAGTGGTTTGTCTGATCTAATTGTTCGTTCTGTCTCTCAAGATGATTAATCTTTCCATTTCGGAAAGCTTCTTCAAGATGTAATACAGTTTGCAATTCAATCCCAAGATCGCAGCAAACTACGCACCCACAGCTTTCCCCATTTCATGCTTCGCGACGGGCAGTCCTTGGGCGGTTTGAACGGCTGCCATCGACTTCCAAATTTGGCGATACACGAGAGCAGGAGTGTCCAAACTACGGCCCGCGGGCCGGTGTCTTCAGTTTGGCCCGTGAGATGGGAACGGGGTGGCGCGGTTGGGAGAGTGGCCGTGCTAGCAACCTGAGGGTTCCTGGCTCGATCCCCACCTTCTACCAACTTAGTCACGTCCGTTGTGTCCTTGAGCAAGACACTTCACCCTTGCTCCTGATGGATCGTGGTTAGGGCCTTGCATGGCAGCTCCCGCCATCAGTGTGTGAATGTGTGTGTGAATGTGGAAATAGTGTCAAAGCGCTTTGAGTACCTTGAAGGTAGAAAAGCGCTATACAAGTATGTGGAGGTCTTGCTCCTCCGGGTTCTTTGGACCACCAATGATGGACATTACAGCCGTGTTCATCTTTGCGAGCAATGATTTATTTTTCAATAAAGGGTGCTTTTCAGCCATGTTTAAGTTTCTCCGCCATCAACAACCTCCTCTCTTTCCCGACCGCTACCTTTAACAGAGCCACAGGTGATCAGACAAACACTCACAGCTGTGTCATCTACGCACCTGTCACTAATCTTGAAGCCGATCCTGACAAACCCTGCTTCGCTGCAGGTCCGCAGGCCACGTCCCCCACCCCAAACAAAATATAACCCATAACTATGTCATGAGTTTAATAAGAAATCTAGCCCGCAGGGGTGTTTCCAAATTAATAATATATATCTAACAAACTGTTTGCTGCAAATTTGCCACCATCTATGTGAGTAAATCAAAACAATGCCCATGAATTGTGCATGGAGGAGAATAAAGAATTGGTCTTTTTTGACATTGCACATTAAGAACAACAACATTGTGGATAAAGCACAACATTTACTTATATAACCCAAACCAAACAACCTTCCCTACTCATGGCGCAAAAAAAAAAAAAAAAAAATGCAACCAACGCAAAGAGTCAACACACATGGTCACACCGAACACAACCTGCTCACTGAACTTTGTGCATGTTTTAAAAAACGTTGACGTACCGTAAAATATTTTAAATTACACACATTTAATACTGATTTAGATGCAACACAGTCTCTCCACACTTATTTATGTTTGCCGCATTTTAGCTGCTTAATATTTCTTATGTATTACAAAACTTTTGGGATGTTGTTACGGAAATAAACAAGGTAGAAGTCGAACTTTCACATACTATTAATATCCATTACATTAATGTAATATGTACACATACAGTATATATGAATAGTCTATATATATTGTCACTTTACATGCAGTCGGCTTTCGGCCCTTGGCCAAATGTTTTTAGCCCGATGCGGCCCCCAAGTCAAAATGTTTGGACACCCCTGCATTAGAGCAATGCTCAATCAAACCAACAAGATCCCCGTTATCACACTTCCATATACAGTAGATAGAGATCTTCCACGTCCTCAAAAGGAAGCATTGACAGACACATAACTCGCCATTTCTCCCAGGAGTCCCTCTTGTATCTGGCAGCAATTGTTCCTGTCAGGACAGGCAAGTTCTGTGAAGAAGTTCTTGTTAATTGAGTTGATAGTCCAGTTTGTCAAAAAAACAGCGCCTAGATCCCCAGAGAAACTCAGTTCAGCATTTCTGGGTGTTGTTGATAAATTACTTTTGCTTTGCATAGTAGAGTTTTAACTTGCACTTTCAGATGTAGCAATGAACTGTAGTTACTGATAGTGGTTTTCTGAAGTGTTCCTGAGCCCATGTGGTGATATCCTTTACACATGGATGTCGGTTTTTGATGCAGTACCGCCTGAGGGATCGAAGGTCACCGGAATTCAATGTTGGTTTCCAGCCTTTCCACTTATGTGCAGTGATTTCTCCAGATTCTCTGAACCTTTTGTTGATATTACGGACCGTAGATGGTGAAATCCCTAAATTCCTTGCAATAGGTCATTGAGAAATGTTGTTCTTAATCTGTTCGACAATTGCTCAGGCATTTGTTCACAAAGTGGTGACCCTCGCCCCATCCTTGTTTGTGAAAGACTGACAATTTCATGGAATATACTTTTATACCCAATCATGGCACCCAATTTGCCTGTTCATCTGTGGGATGTTCCAAATAAGTGTTTGATGAGCATTCCTCAACGTTCTCAGTCTTTTTTGCCACTTGTGCCAGCATTTTTGAAACACGTTACAGGCATCTATTTCCAAATGAACCAATATTTGAAAAAAATAACAACGTTTTGGACACCCCTGCATTATTATTTATCATTTACCAGTTTGAACGTTAAGTATCTTGTCTTTGCGGTCTATTCAATTGAATATACGTTGAAAATTATTTGCAAATCATTGTATTCTGTTTTTATTTTACGATTTGCGATGTGCCAACTTCACTGGTTTTGGGTTTTGTATGTTTTACAGGCACTTTACCCAACACTTCAATACAATATGTTAGATATGGAACAATCAGTGAGTTATACAAAATATACAACGTGTCGATACGGCTAGTGAGTGTGTCATGCACTCACTGAGGCGTCATTTACCCATTACTACTACTAATAATTATTCATATTCTTAAACACAACAGCTACAGGAGAATGCGGGACTATTGTCACTCTACACTTTTTAATTGATACCTGCTGTCGGTAAAGTTGTATCTTTGACTCATTCCTGTGAGAACCCTGCGTATGACTATGGCGTGTTTTGCCTGTTTATCAAATCAGGGTCCAACTTTCTCATTTGTGCGCACTATCCATGTTGCTGCAGGAGATATCGCGCCAGAGATCAAACTCACTCAACAGCAGATATGTGCTTAACATACACACCGTATTAAGCACATTTTAGTACACAAGGGAAGATGAACCTACCTTGAAGTCAACGACCAATCGTCACTGATTGGAACACGTCAAGAGCTACTAACCAGGAATGTCAAACGTACAAACAGGTTTTATCCAGCCTGCGGGATGAGTTTGCTAAGTATAAAAATGAGCAGAAATGTTTGAATGAAAGAAACTGCTGTTTTAAATGTGTCCACTAGATGTCACAATAGCAATTATTTCTACTTTTGTAGATTATGCTACTTATGTAAAAAAATAAACCACTTGATGAATGAAAATGAGCAAACTACATAAATAACAGCCTGTAATTTGATTTTGATATTATTTTTTATTTTTTTCATCCTGATGAACATTATCACATAATATATTCAGAAAGTATAAATAACGACACATAAAGATAGAATACTATTAACCGCAACGTGTAAAAATAAACCAACAACATCATGATTTGTACATTTTCAGAATGTGGCTGTTCTATTTTTAAACAACAAAAACAATCTGAAGTTAACTTTATTTTTAAGTTATCGTGCCGTGATTTTACCATATTTTACTAGATTTTTCTACATGTGGCCCCTTGATCTAAAACAGGGGTCACCAACCTTTTTGAAACCAAGAGCTACTTCTTGGGTACTGATTAATGCAAAGGGCTACCAGTTTGATACACACTTAAATAAATTGCCAGAAATAGCCAATTTGCTCAATTTACCTTTAACTCTATGTTATTATTAATAATGAATGATATTTATCTTTGTGGAAACACTGATCATCTTAATGATTTCTCACAATAAATATATATAGAAACAGATAAATATCAATATGCAACACTTTATTTTTATGTTTTCTCTAAGTCATACTTGCCAACCTTGAGACCTCCGATTTCGGGAGGTGGGGGGTGGGGGCGTGGTCATGGGTGGGGCGGGGCGTGGTTAAGAGGGGAGGAGTATATTGACAGCTAGTCACCAAGTCAAGTATTTCATACACATATATATATATATATATATATATATATATATATATATATATATATATATATATAGATATCTACATCCTGAAAATATGCAAACAAAACTGTGTTTAAATAATTGATACTTCAAACTTGCATAAATAAATATTAAGGAACATAACATAACTTGGCTTCTGAGAGTTTCAAAATGTAATGAATAAAATGCTAAAGTTGTTGATAAACAAGCAATTATTTTAATAATTAAATTTGGATATTTTAAATGAATTATTATGATAATTTAAAATCAATTATTTGAAATATGTTTATTTTAATGTATAATTCTATGGCTGGATGTAATAAGGAGTCACGAAAAAATACAAATGAAAATACAATTCATTTTGATGTTTTTAGCAAAATATAGTAAAAATGTAATTCGTTTTTTTTTTTTTTTTAATTAATAAATATATTTATTTTTAGGTAAAATAAACATAATAATACAATTTATCTCTAGTCTGGATGATTTAGTTCTTGTCACCCTGTTGTCCTCCCGTCATGAAAAAAGGCTGTCCTCACTCAGGTCCGCGTGGAGCTGGAGGGGGCGTGGCTTCCAGCTCCGGCTGAAAATCGGGAGATTTTCGGGAGAATATTTTTCCCGGGAGTTTTTTGGGAGAGGCGCTGAATTTCGGGAGTCTCCCGGAAAATTCGGGAGGGTTGGCAAGTATGCTCTAAGTGCACATTTTTCGAATTTAACATTTTCAAATGATCACTTCTAAGACAGTCTTGTGAAATCACAATGTCCCATTTTAACTAGCTAGCCACTAACATTTTTTTTAACAAATCTTGAATTACTTTGCACCATGTTTGTACAAATAATAACTCATGTAAAATACAAAAGTCAACTCTCAAATTTTTAGATAAATCATGTCACACTTTGAACTGGACACCAAATCTGTTATCTGTTTCTTTGTCAGTTAGTGAAGACCAAGTCTTTAAAATATTTTCTTGGATTTTCAAATTCTATTTGAGTTTTGTCTCTCTTAGAATTAAAAAGGTCGAGCAAAGCGAGACCAGCTTGCTAGTAAATAAATACAATTTTAAAAATAGAGGCAGGTCACTGGTAAGTGCTGCTATTTGAACTATTTTTAGAACAGGCCAGCGGGCTACTCATCTGGTCCTTACGGGCTACCTGGTGCCCGCGGGCACCGCGTTGGTGACCCCTGATCTAAAATGAGTTTGACACCCCTGTACTAAACTCTGCAAAACAGAAACCCAGAACCTTGCCATCTTGTCACTTGGAAAGTAAAACCAAATAATATCTATTCCAAGAACCTTCCAATCATAATTGTTGACTACAAATGCGGTGATCATCAAGTCCGTCCTCTGTGACCATCGGAGCGGACACATCTCCCGAGCCTGTCGTATTTCAAATCTACTTTGGGGCCTTTTTATTTTCTACTTTGACATGGTTGAGATGGAAGAACAAATGCGCACGCACAAGCATACACAGGCCATCAGCCTAATTACTTGGGACATGGAGGCAGCTTAGGGAAACAGCTAAAGCCATGGCCAGTTCCACTGTGGTGCACTGCTGGCAGGATGCCCTATTTAGGCCTTTATCACACACACACACACAAACACACATGCACAAATACATATATTTAAGTACACACGTCTCCACACACGGGCCCTAATTAGCACACGTCCACACACTGGAGATGCACCAGCGTGGCGATGGATACAGCAGACACGCACGCACAGGCCGTCGGAACGGAAAAATGAAATTACATGCTCGGCAGCGTTATCATTTACAGGGATTCACCACAACGGACAGAAGCACATGTGCCGTAATAGAGATAGAGCAGACACATTTGCTCACTCCAAGAACACACACTGGAACAGTGCCCAGGCCCAGGGCGCCAGACCTCCTGAATCTTTTAATTGGACGATTGTTTTGACAGGTTATTCTTAAGAACCATGACTGCCCACTAGGGGTCTTGAGATTCTCTCTGTCAGTGGATAAATGCCTCGTTGCTGACCTAAGTGGGAAGTATGCGGTTTTATAATCACCTGTCATGATGTGTTCCAACCTGAGAGTTAAATAAAATAAATAAATGGGTTGTACTTGTATAGCGCTTTTCTACCTTCAAGGTACTCAAAGCGCTTTGACACTACATCCACATTTACCCATTCACACACTGATGGCGGGAGCTGCCATGCAAGGCGCTAACCAGCACCCATCAGGAGCAAGGGTGAAGTGTCTTGCTCAGGACACAACAGGCATGACAAGGTTGGTACTAGGTGGGGATTGAACCAGAGACCCTCGGGTCGCGCACGGCCACTCTTCCACTGCGCCACGCCGCCCCACTCATTACACCAGTCACACATGCATATAGGTAGAACATCTCAAAAAGATTTGGTTATTGCTCCACTTAACAAAACATAGGTTATGTTTTGATATGCACCTTTTTTTTTTTTTTGGAATTCCCTGCTTCCCTATGTGGCATCGATGCTTCAGTATCACTATGAATTATCCATCCATCCATCCATCCATCTTCTTCCGCTTATCCGAGGTCGGGTCGCGGGGGCAGCAGCCTAAGCAGGGAAGCCCAGACTTCCCTCTCCCCAGCCACTTCGTCCAGCTCCTCCCGGGGGATCCCGAGGCGTTCCCAGGCCAGCCGGGAGACATAGTCTTCCCAACGTGTCCTGGGTCTTCCCCGTGGCCTCCTACCGGTCGGACATGCCCTAAACACCTCCTTAGGGAGGCGCTCAGGTGGCATCCTGACCAGATGACCGAACCACCTCATCTGGCTCCTCTCGATGCGGAGGAGCAGCGGCTTTACTTTGAGCTCCCCCCGGATGGCAGAGCTTCTCACCCTATCTCTAAGGGAGAGCCCCGCCACCCGGCGGAGGAAACTCATTTCGGCCGCTTGTACCCGTGATCTTGTCCTTTCGGTCATAACCCAAAGCTCATGACCATAGGTGAGGATGGGAACGTAGATCGACCGGTAAATTGAGAGCTTTGCCTTCCGGCTCAGCTCCTTCTTCACCACAACGGATCGATACAGCGTCCGCATTACTGAAGACGCCGCACCGATCCGCCTGTCGATCTCACGATCCACTCTTCCCTCACTCGTGAACAAGACTCCGAGGTACTTGAACTCCTCCACTTGGGGCAAGATCTCCTCCCCAACCCGGAGATGGCACTCCACCCTTTTCCGGGCGAGAACCATGGACTCGGACTTGGAGGTGCTGATTCTCATCCCAGTCGCTTCACACTCGGCTGCGAACCGATCCAGTGAGAGCTGAAGATCCTGGCCAGATGAAGCCATCAGGACCAAATCATCTGCAAAAAGCAGAGACCTAATCTTGCAGCCACCAAACCGGATCCCCTCAACGCCTTGACTGCGCCTAGAAATTCTGTCCATAAAAGTTATGAACAGAATCGGTGACAAAAGGCAGCCTTGGCGGAGTCCAACCCTCACCGGAAACGTGTCCGACTTACTGCCGGCAATGCGAACCAAGCTCTGACACTGATCATACAGGGAGCGGACCGCCACAATCAGACAGTCCGAAACCCCATACTCTCTGAGCACTCCCCACAGGACTTCCCGAGGGACACGGTCGAATGCCTTCTCCAAGTCCACAAAGCACATGTAGACTGGTTGGGCAAACTCCCATGCACCCTCAAGGACCCTGCCGAGAGTATAGAGCTGGTCCACAGTTCCACGACCAGGACGAAAACCACACTGTTCCTCCTGAATCCGAGGTTCGACTATCCGGCGTAGCCTCCTCTCCAGTACACCTGAATAGACCTTACCGGGAAGGCTGAGGAGTGTGATCCCACGATAGTTAGAACACACCCTCCGGTTCCCCTTTTTAAAGAGAGGAACCACCACCCCGGTCTGCCAATCCAGAGGTACTGCCCCCGATGTCCACGCGATGCTGCAGAGTCTTGTCAACCAAGACAGCCCTACAGCATCCAGAGCCTTAAGGAACTCCGGGCGGATCTCATCCACCCCCGGGGCCTTGCCACCGAGGAGCTTTTTAACTACCTCAGCAACCTCAGCCCCAGAAATAGGAGAGCCCACCACAGATTCCTCAGGCACTGCTTCCTCATAGGAAGACGTGTTGGTGGGATTGAGGAGGTCTTCGAAGTATTCCCTCCACCGATCCACAACTTCCGCAGTCGAGGTCAGCAGAACACCATCCGCACCATACACGGTGTTGGTAGTGCACTGCTTCCCCTTCCTGAGGCGGTGGATGGTGGTCCAGAATCGCTTCGAAGCCGTCCGGAAGTCGTTTTCCATGGCTTCCCCGAACTCCTCCCATGTCCGAGTTTTTGCCTCCGCGACCGCTGAAGCCGCACACCGCTTGGCCTGTCGGTACCTGTCCGCTGCCTCAGGAGTCCCATGAGCCAAAAGAACCCGATAGGACTCCTTCTTCAGCTTGACGCCATCCCTCACCGCCGGTGTCCACCAACGGGTTCTAGGATTACCGCCACGACATGCACCAACTACCTTGCGGCCACAGCTCCAATCAGCCGCCTCGACAATAGAGGTGCGGAACATGGTCCACTCGGACTCAATGTCCAGCACCTCCCTCGTGACATGTTCAAAGTTCTTCCGGAGGTGGGAATTGAAACTCTCTCTGACAGGAGACTCTGCCAGACGTTCCCAGCAAACCCTCACAATGCGTTTGGGCCTGCCAGGTCTGTCCGGCATCCTCCCCCACCATCGCAGCCAACTCACCACCAGGTGGTGATCGGTAGAAAGCTCCGCCCCTCTCTTCACCCGAGTGTCCAAAACATGAGGCCGCAAATCCGATGACACAACTACAAAGTCGATCATAGAACTGCGGCCTAGGGTGTCCTGGTACCAAGTGCACATATGGACACCCTTATGCTTGAACATGGTGTTCGTTATGGACAATCCGTGACGGGCACAAAAGTCCAATAACAAAACACCACTTGGGTTCAGATCCGGGCGGCCATTCTTCCCAATCACGCCTCTCCAGGTTTCACTGTCGTTGCCAATATGAGCGTTGAAGTCCCCCAGTAGAACGAGGGAATCACCCGGGGGAGCACTCTCAAGTACTCCCTCGAGTGAATCCAAAAAGGGTGGGTACTCTGAGCTGCTGTTTGGCGCGTAAGCGCAAACAACAGTCAGGACCCGTCCCCCCACCCGAAGGCGGAGGGAAGCTACCCTCTCGTCCACCGGGTTGAACTCCAACATGCAGGCTCTGAGCCGGGGGGAAACAAGAATTGCCACCCCAGCCCGTCGCCTCTCACTGCTGGCAACGCCAGAGTGGAAGAGAGTCCAGCCCGTCTCGAGAGAACTGGTTCCAGAGCCCTTGCTGTGCGTCGAGGTGAGTCCGACTATATCCAACCGGAACTTCTCTACCTCGCGCACTAGCTCAGGCTCCTTCCCCCCCAGCGAGGTGACGTTCCACGTCCCAAGAGCTAGCTTCTGTAGCCGAGGATCGGACCGCCAAGTGCCCTGCCTTCGGCTACCGCCCTGCTCACATTGCACCCGACCTCTATGGCCCCTGCTATGGGTGGTGAGCCCATTGGAGGGGGGACCCACGTTGCCTCTTCGGGCTGTGCCCGGCCGGGCCCCATGGGGACAGGCCCGGCCACCAGGCGCTCGCCATCGTGCCCCAACTCCGGGCCTGGCTCCGGAGGGGGGCCCCGGTGACCCGCGTCCGGGCGAGGGAAATCTGAGTCTCGGTTCTTGCATTTCCATAGAAGTCTTCGAGCTGCTCTTTGTCTGATCCCTCACCTAGGACCTGTTTGTCTTGGGAGACCCTACCAGGGGGCATGGAAGCCCCCGGACAACATAGCTCCTAGGATCATTGGGACACGCAAACTCCTCTACCACGTTAAGGTGGCAGCTCAGAGAGTTAGTGATGGGTCAAATGACAACATACTATCAGTGAAGTGTTCAGTTAAGTTATTTATTTCATTCATTAAAATCAAACAAAAGGAAGAAAAAGAAAAATAGAACAATCAACATAACATTCAAGTAAATTATTAGAGGTTAAAAACTAGGGATGTCCGATAATGGCTTTTTGCCGATATCCGATATTCCGATATTGTCCAACTCTTTAATACCATACCATACCAACTTTATTTATAAAGCCCTTTAAAAACAAGCACAGTTGAAAAACAAAGGGCTGTACACCACAAAGAAATGAAGGCAAAGGACAGACTAAAAAATAACATTTAAAACAGAAATAAAATTACACATTTAAAAAGCAAATATAAATTACCCTAAGAACAGTTTGTTAAATAAAAACAGTTTAAAAGTTAAAAACAGTTCAAAAAGTTAAAAGCTAAAAACAGTTCAAAGTCTCATGCTGGGTTAAAAGCCAGTGAATAAAAATGGGTTTTAAGAAGGGTCTTAAAAATAGCCAAAGAAGGGGCCTGTCTCACATGGAGAGGGAGATCGTTCCAGACTTTGGGACCCGCAACAGAGAAAGCTCT